>NC_038256.2:15360376-15458885 GCF_000004515.6 Glycine max
AGACGCTCGAAATTGAGCAACGGTAGCTCTCGAGAAATTCAAATGGTCATAACTTTTCACTCGTATGTCCGATTCAAGCGCATAATATATCGAGAAGCTCAAAATTGAGCAACGGAAGCTCTCGAGAAATTCAAATGGTCATAACTTTGCTCACGGGGTTTAGATTCAAGCGTATAGTATATAGAGACGCTCGAAATTCAACAACTAAAGCTCTCGTGAAATTCAAATTCTCATAACTTTTCACACGGAGGTTAGATTCACGCGCATAATATATAGAGGAGCTCGAAATATAACGACTAAAGCTCTCGCGAAATTCAAATGGTCATAACTTTTAACTCGGATGTCTGATTCAGGCGCATAATATATCGAGACGCTCGAAATTGAACACCGGAAGCTTTCGAGAAATTCAAATGGTCATAACTTTTCACTCGAATGTTCGATTCAGGCACTTAATATATCGAGACGCTGAAAATTGAAAAACGGAAGCTCTCGAGAAATTCAAATGGTCATAACTTTTCACACGAAGGTCCGGTTCAGGCGTTTACTATATAGAAATGCTCGATATTGAACAACGGAAATTCTCGAGAAATTGAAATGGTCATAATTTTTCACTCGGATGTCCGATTCAGGTGCATCACATATCGAGACGCTCGAAATTGAACAACAAGAGCTCTCGAGAAATTCAAATGGTCAGAACTTTTCACACGGAGGTCCAATCCAGGCGCATCACATATCGAGACGCTCAATATTAAACAACGGAAGCTCTTAAAAAATTCAAATGCTAATAACTTTTCACTCGGATGTCCAGTCCAGGCGCAACACATATCGAGACGCTCGGAATTGAACAACGGAAGCTCTCCAGAAATTCAAATGGTCATAACTTTTCAGTCGGATGTCCGATTCAAGTGCATCACATATCGAGACGCTGGAAATTGAAGAATGGAAGCTCTCAAGAAATTCAAATGGTCATAACTTTTCACACGGATGTCCGATTCAGGCGCTTAATATATTGAGACGCTCGAAATTGAACAACGGAAGCTCTCGAGAAATTAAAATGGTCATAACTTTGGTAACAAGGGTTAGATTCAGGCGTATAATATATAGAGACGCTCGAAATTGAACTACGGAAGCTCTCAAGAAATTAAAATGGTCAGAACTTTTCATACGAATGTCCGATTCAGGTGCATAATATATCGAGACATTGGTTATTGAACAATGGAAGCTCCCGAGAAATTAAAATTGTCATTACTTTTCACTCGGATGTCCGACTCACGCACATCAGATATCGAGACGCCCGAAATTGAACAACGGAAGCTCTCAAGAAATTCAAATGGTCATAACTTATCACACAGAGGTCCAATTCAGGCACATCACATATGGAGACAATCGAAATTGAACAACGGAAGATCTCGAGAAATTGAAATGGTCATAACGTTTCTCACAGAGGTCCGATTCAGGCGCATCATATACCGAGACGCTCGAAATTCAACAATGGAAGCTCTCGAGAAATTTAAATTGTCATAACTTTTCACTCGGATGTCCGATTCAAGCACATCACATATTGAGACGCTCGAAATTGAACAACAGAAGCTCTCGAGAAATTGAAATGGTCATAACTTTTCACTCGGATGTCCGATTCAGTTGCATCACATATCGAGACGCTCGGAATTGAACAACGGAAGATATGAAGAAATTCAAATGGTCATAACTTTTCACTCGAATGTCCGATTTAGGCGCATCACATATCGAGACGCTCGGAATTGAACAACGGAAGCTATGAAGAAATTCAAATGGCCATAACTTTTCAGTCGGATGTCCGATTCAGGCGCATCATATATCGAGACGCTCGAAATTGAACAACGGAAGCTCTCTAGAAATTAAAATGGTAATAACTTTTCACTCGGATTTCCGATTCATGTGCATAATATATCGAGACGCTCGAAATTGAACAACGGAAGCTCTCGAGAAATTTAAATGGTAAAAAATTTTCACTCGGATGTCCGATTCAGGCGCATCATATATCGAGACGCTCGAAATTGAATAACGAAATCTCTCGAGAAATTCAAATGGTCATAACTTTTCACACGGAGGTCCGATTCACGCATAACACATATGGAAACACTCAAAATTGAACAACGGAAGATATCGAGAAATTCAAACGGTCATAACTTTTCACACGGACGTCCGATTAAGGTGCATCATATATCGAGACTCTCGAAATTGAACAACGGAAGCTCTTGAGAAATTAAAATTGTCATAACTTTTCACTCGGATGTCTGATTCAGGCACATCACATATTGAGACTGTCGCAACCTACCCTTCGGCGGGAGGGCGACGCGTGACTCGCGGGATGCGTGTTCCACAAAAGGAATACGCGCGGAGTCGCCACCAACGTTTATTTGAGGAAAACATTGGAAAAACCGGAAAAGACGCGATCTACGAACTTTTTAAGTGAAAGGCTCGGGAGTTGTATTTACGCGCGGGGAAGGTATTAGCACCCCACACGTCCATCACAAGGGACGGCAGCCTTTAATCGAATGTGCAAACATGACTTTGATTTTTAGTTCCCTTTTATGTCCTTATAGCCTTTATACCCTTTTTATATTTTTTTCCTTTTTTTGTGGTCGACAAGGGTGTTTCCCTTTGCTCCTACGTATTCCTCAATTTGCGATGAGGAAATCAGACCTACGTAGTTCTTTCTTATCAAGTGATTCTTTTTTACTTAAAAGGTGATCATTTTAAGGCGTTGGACCTTGAGAATGATCCATTTTACTTAGTAAGAAATTGAAATGAAAAACTTCAAAAACCTATTTTTGTGGACGAGCTTGACTAGGCGAGTTGATTTTAGCCTTAGTTTCACTTTAGTTATTAGTCAATTCAATTAAGAATGAGAAATCCCAAAGAGAAATCGTCCGATTGATTTTCCGCTTTATTTTGCTGAAAGATATTTTTTGATTATTATATTATTTTTTACCTCTTTTTGATTTCCAACGTGGTTACGGCACGACCGAGCGGTCGGAATTCATTTTAACCGAAGTTAACGGATAATACAATTCAAACGTTCGGTGGAAATTTATTTTATTTTTAAGTTAAGCGAGAAATGACTTAAGTAAAATGGCTTAAGCACGTCAAAAGGGGGTATAAAAAGTAAATAAAACGAGGATAAAAATACACGAAACACAATGTGGACCACCACGGGTATATAAAATGAATCGAAAAGCTTGGTTCGAGGTACTTACCCGTTGAAGATCGAAGAACGTTGAAGAACGAATGAAGAACGTCGAAGAACGGTCGAAACCTTTGCGAAATTCCTCACGGAAAACATTACGGAAACGTTTCGGAAGCGCCTCGGCTTAGATTTTCTTCACGGAAACAATTTTTCCAAGCAAATTCGAAAGAGAGAGAAGTGCCTAAGGGGCTGAACCCTTTTCCTTCTCACTTCCTCCCCTATTTATAACAACAGCCTTCTGGAGGAATATTCTGGAGGGCCCAAGTTGGCCTGGTTGCTATTTGCACCCCCATTTTTACTAAGTACACCCCCTGCCTTTTTTTTGTGATTTTTTTTTCGTAAAGTTACGGAAACTTACGAATTTTGTAACGATACTTGTTTTCTTTCCGTAATGTTACGGAACCTTGTGGATTACATAATCATCCCCTTTTTGACTTACGGAACGTTACGGAACCTCACTTATTTGTGCAACGATGCTTCCATTTGATTTCCGGTGTGTCACGGAACCTTACAGATTGTGCATCAATATTTTATTTCGTTTTTCGGCATGTCCCGGAATTTCACAAATTGCCTAATGATGGGTGCCAAGCACCTCACAAGGACCAAAGAAAAGTCGCATGTCATCAAGCAAAGGTCCCCGGACGAAATTAGGGTATGACAGTTGCCCCTCTTTACTTGTCTTTTATTGGAGATGAAAGGAAAGTAAAGATAAGACACTAATTTCGTTCCTCTCGGTTGATGAGAGTCGTGGGTGACCATAAAATTTCCGCATGCAAATGACTTGTTGTTCCCGGGGGAACAAAAGGTGCAGAAGACTATGTCAGTCTCTGCATGCTATCAAGCGTTCTGTCTTACAGATAGCAAAAGAATGTTTATACGGATAACCACTCGGGTATTTCCGCCCGTCAGTATGACTCAAAAGTCAGTATGACAGATCTTGTAAGTGCGGAAGATGATGTAAATCTCCGCATGTCATCGGGCCCGCCGCCTCTGGATGACAAAAGGGTGCAGAATGACCAAATTTTGTCTCTGCGTGCCATTGGACACGACTGTGTCTGAATGGCAAAGGGGTGCGGAATGACCAAATTTTGTCTCCGCGTGTCATCGGGCCCGCCGCCTCTGGATGACAAAGGGTGCAAAATGACCAAATTTTGTCTCTGCGTGCCATCGGACACGACTGTGTCTGAATGGCAAAGGGGTGTGGAATGACCAAATTTTGTCTCCGCGTGTCATCGGGCCCGCCGCCTCTGGATGACAAAAGGGTGCAGAATGACCAAATTTTGTCTCTGCGTGCCATCGGACACGACTGTGTCTGAATGGCAAAGGGGTGCGGAATGACCAAATTTTGTCTCCGCGTGTCATCGGGCCCGCCGCCTCTGGATGACAAAAGGGTGCAGAATGACCAAATTTTGTCTCTGCGTGCCATCGGACACGACTGTGTCTGAATGGCAAAGGGGTGCGGAATGACCAAATTTTGTCTCCGCGTGTCATCGGGCCCGCCGCCTCTGGATGACAAAAGGGTGCAGAATGACCAAATTTTGTCTCTGCGTGCCATCGGACACGACTGTGTCTGAATGGCAAAGGGGTGCGGAATGACCAAATTTTGTCTCCGCGTGTCATCGGGCCCGCCGCCTCTGAATGACAAAAGGGTGCAGAATGACCAAATTTTGCCTCTGCGTGCCATCGGACACGACTGTGTCTGAATGGCAAAGGGGTGCGGAATGACCAAATTTTGTCTCCACGTGTCACATGACCTCAGGGTCAGTATGACAGATCTTGTGGGGCGGCCGACAAAAGCAATGCTCTTGCTCCTACGTATCCTCCAATGAGGAACTCAGACCTACGTAGTTCTAGATAACTTGTGAGACTTGAAAAAGTCTCCACCGGAAGATGCTGACATCTCCGGAAAGGGCGCAGATGACCACATTGGCCTCTGCTCATCAATCACACTTGGGGTCACTGAATGACGAGGTGCGGATAACTGTAAGGTGTCTCCGCGGGCTACCAGCTCTTGGGTCATGATAACAAAAAGCGGTGCAGTCGACAAAAGCGAGGCTCTTGCTCCTACGTATCCTCCAATGAGGAACTCATACCTACGTAGTTCTGGATAACTTGCGAGACTTGAAAAAGTCTCGGTGTTTTCTCCACTAAAATGCAAACATGCTTTAGCAAAGGAGACAAATATTCCAACTGATTAGAGCAGCATATGCCTTTTTGAGTGAAAAACAATGCGTCTACCGGGGAAGGAGAGTCTGCTGATGGAATCCCCCATAACCATAAATGAGATTTTGGATGTTAGCATTTCGCTTCTAAATGACCATTTAGAGGAAACACTGGGTTCGACAAACATAGAAGAAATCCACTCAAGGTGTATCAATCTCGCACAGATAAGTGTTTTATCCTAATTCCGAACCATAGATATGTCATGACTTGACTTTGCAAATTATTCCCTATCAAATCAAAAATTACATGCGTGATCATGGATCAATAGGACTTCCCTTGGGAATGGGTTCTTTTGGTGGGTTTTTCGGCTTTTGTGTGTTTTTGGCCTTTTCCTTTTCTGTTTTTGTTTGACGCGAGGCGAACAAGTCACCGACGCACAGGATTTTGGTTGGTAATTAAAGGGAGAAGACCACTTTAGGTCGTGGTTTCCCTTCCTTCTTTTTGTTCATTTGGTGACAATTCTGTATTGTTCAGATATTGTCTGGTCAAAAAGACCTTTCTGCACATTTCTTCTGTTTTCTTTCGATCCTTGATCAGGAACTTTCTTTCCTTCCCTTTTTTACTTTCTCCCATTCTTCGGTTGGGAATTTTCTTTCTTTTCTTTTTTCTTTCTCCCACTCTTTGATTGGAAATTTCCTTTCCTCTTCTTTTCTTTCTCTTTGATTGGAAATTTCCTTTCCTCTCTTTTTTTCTTTCTTTGATTGGAAATTTCCTTTCCTTCTTTTTTGTTTCCGAGAGTAAGGATTGACATTCTCACCCTGGGTCAAGGTTTATGGTGAGTCAGGATTTTGGCTCAAGGTTTGTAGAATGGCTAGACATGATACATGTCGGGGTTTGGTTTGGCTCAAGGATAAAAGGGATGCCCCACATTTTTCCATGACACAAATGCAAAAATGATGATTTGGAAACTTTATGCAAAACTGGTCATGCATGCACCTATGCGGACACTCAAGTGTCAAATTTTTATGGTCATGTGATGCTAGGGCTCAGGATTCATTTCCTCTATTTTAAATCAACCCAATGTTTCCAAAATATGTTCTTTTATCAATTTGTGCATTCATCCGAGTCCATTTCGGGCGTCCGGGGAAATTTCATAGCATTCACCCTTTAGGTGTACACATTTTTCCAAAAACTAGTTATGATCAGTGAATTTTTTTTTCAAAGAAAAGTTGGAAGTCATCTCTTTTCAAAAGCATGTCGGTTTTTCAGCTAGACAACTTATTTTTCTTTTTCCATCTTTTTTTTTTCTTACTTGCTTTCTTTTTCCTTATTTGCTCTCTTTTTCATTTCATTTTTTTCTTTTCTATTTTTATTTTTATCATGATTTTTGTTTGTTTTACATATATTTTTTGGACGATGTTCCTAAACGAAGAACTCTACACGGTTCCAGGATTTCAAACATCATCGATAGTAATGATATATAAACACTAACGCAACAATCCAAACAAAATGTATGCGCTGTACAAATGACAATCGAAACAACAAAAACAAACATTAGTCTCTCAAGTCAAAACAATAACATAACATAAAAATGATAAAAGAAATATGAAAGAAAACATGAATCTTGGGGATCTCCCAGTCATGTATCTTCACTCCCTCCCAAGAAGTCAAGCAAATCGGCCATCTCCTCATCCTCGTGGGCCTCTTCTCCATCGCCGGGAGCTTCTGGGGGCGCCTCTCCCGCTTGGGCCTCGGGCCAATCTCCGGGCCATGCAACCTCTGCCCTGAACTGGTCTGGAGTAGGGCATGAAAAAGAAGCGAAGCCCTGGCTCTGCATGCTGAGGCTCATCTGGTACAGACAATCATGGGTCTGTACATGTGCTCGGTGGTTGGCCGCCTGCTGGCGAACCAAATGCCGTAAATACTGCTCCATGTCAAATGCCCCAGCCTGGCCAGCCTGATGAGGTGGTGGTGGCGCGCCTGCGGCCTGTGGAGCATCACCCTGAGCCTGTCTCTGGGTACAGTACTTCTCAATAAAAGCCCGGGTGATAGGCGGCCGAATCACCTTGGTAGGTGCAACGGGGACTCCGAACGACTGGCAGAGTCCTGTGATCAGTGCGGGAAATCCCAGGGCCCTGTTGGACTTATCTGGATCCAAAGGGTGCCTGGTAGGCGCCATACCTGCAAAAATATAAATGGCATAAGCGATTAACTGAGCCACATGGACGCTCATCCGCGTCAGGATGGCGTACAGCAGTTGACACTTCGGTAGGGGGAGGTCGGAATTATGATCGCTGGGCAGGATGTTGCTGAGGAGCAACGTCATCCATATCTGGGTCAGGGTGGTCATGTTGGTGCGCATGATTCGCACTCGCCTCCCTGCAGCAGTCTGGGCAAAATCCTGCCCCGGTATACATAGCAGTTGGGCGATGGCCTCCTCATCGAACCCATCAGACCGGTTCCTCCTCTGGCCATACTCGCACTCCTGGCCCTCTTCCAGCACTAACGGATATCCCAGGAGCTGACCGATAGCATCTGCATCGAACGGGATCCACTGACCCCTTACCCAGGACCTCATGTCACGCACGCCCTCCTCTGTTGGCCAAGCATTGGCATAAAACTCAAGGACTATTTCTGGATCGAACTTGGCCATGGGAGTAACCAGTGATGTCCACCGCCGGCGCCTTATTTCCTCCTGGAAATCAGTATACTCGTCGTCCCTGAGCTGGACGCGTCGCTCCCGGAGAAACGACCATCCCTTGATGGCCTCAAAGCGCTGCTGGTGTACCGCGCTCCTAAAACGGTGACTGTCATACTCAGGAGCGGAACTAGTTCCTTCGGCCTTCTTATCCTTCCTGGACCTCTTTGAGGCAAGCTTCCTCGGGGCCATTTCCTGCGAGAGCAAACATTTGGAAAGTTAGTTTTACCAAGAAATGCTACTCTTAAAACAAAAATGGCATACAACATACAAACATCAATGTAAATTTAGAGTAAACTTATGCACATACTTTTTTACGAACGTTCACTTGCACAAGACATTCTTATTACTAAACAAAATGCACCCATGTACAATCAAGACACATCCATTACCTAGATTATTTATATGTACTTCCAAGGTGTATTTGCTACCTACATCACATGCACTTCCTTGGCTAAATTTACATACATGCATACTCAAAGCATTTGGGGTACCAAAAATTGCACATGTGCATATTCCGGTATTTCTAATATTTATGCATATACAAACTTTGTGATGAATCTTGGCTATCTACACAATAAGGTGATACATTTCATGCTTTATTCAAGTGTTTTTGCTACATAAAGCCGCATGCGAATTCAAGTATATTTCCTTTTGCTGACTAAAATTGTATTCAAAGGTATATTTTTTTTTGTAATGTATTTTCTTTACATAACATGCAATATGTATATATTTTTTTGTGAGACATTTTGACTACCCAAAATTTCATGTACATACACCCTAGTATTTTGCTACCATATCCAAAGTGTAAATTGCCAAAGGTATTTTGCTACCTATTTTAAACCTACACATTTATGATGAGCAAAATTCCTAAACATCTAGACGTAGGGAAATTATTGTAGCGTGGCCCATAGCTGATTGCTGGCCAAAAAGGGTAACTTTACCCAATATGCACCTCCTCTTGTGTTCTTTTGCATAAAACTTTGGTTCCTAGGCCTAGGATATATGTGGGGCAATTACTCTAACCTTTTTCGGGAATGAATGCATGTCCCAACAAATAGAAAATATGTGCAAACCAAAATGCCCCATGGGTTGTTTCCTTACAAAGGTCACACGCTAATGCCATTGAGGCATTTCACCGAACACTTGGTGGGCGCGCGTTTAGGTATCAATAGCAAGAGAACGGGGACAATGTGGCATGTCCCATTGCTTCAAAATGCATTATAGGCCTAGGGCCATCCCATACAAACCCCCAATCCAACCCAATCAAGCAAGAAAACAAACCAAAATTGCCCCACATATTTGAGCACATTCCCACATTTTAGAGCACCAAAAGGAGATCAAAATACACCAATGAAAAGCTAGAAAGCTTAGGGATGGAATACTTACTTGTTGGTGATGAACAAAAGCGCGAAACGGAATCAAAAAATGCGAAAAATGATGACCCTAGGGCTGCAAACTCGTAAATCCCGTGGGTATGGCTTTTGAAAGGGGGGAAAAGAAGTTTTTGAATGCAAAAACGTCCCCCCTTTCGTCATCCTTATATTTTGGTGCAGGGGTGGCTCGCCCAGGCGAGCTAACCTGCATTTTTTTTTTTTTGAGGGAAACATTAACCATGTCCCCTCCTTCCTCATGGATTAGCGTCTTGCCTAACTTGAACTTACTTAAGTTAGAATTAGGCGTTGATTACTTATTTTTAAAACAAACAAATAGTAAAAGAAAACTGCGAATACAAAGGATACGGGGCTGCCTTGCAGCGACGTTCTCTGCTTGTTTAGCGCGGGGAAGGGGCGACGATCAGTCGGTTATGACCCCGTCCCCACTTGCATCCGTCCCTGTGTACCTGCAAGTAAGAAACAACCAGGTATGGCCAATCCTGACCGCGTCGTTGTCTTACCTTGGGTTGGTTTCTGCTGTTCATGTTTGGTCCCCACCCCAAAAGGTAGCTCAATATGATCCTGCCCCTGTTTTACCACAACAATATGCATGCGTATGCGTATGCATGAATGTTTTCAAATGCAACAAATTTGAGCAAAAGTTGGTTTAGGTTCAATTTTAATTAAGCGCCTGGGGCATCCCATGAACCGAGCGAAAGGGCTCAGGTGATCACAAATCAATGCAAGGTTTGAAACCAAGGTGAGGACTAAAGCCTCGAATCCACGTTCATTTCTTTGAAAGATTGTAACGAGAGATACAGCAGACGGGAAATCCGTGGGGGAAATCCAGAAAACGCATAAAGATAAAGAACATGTAGCAACATCCTTAATTGCCCCAGATTCTAAGCGTAATATCGCTTGACGACATCAGAATTCACGGGTGAAGGTAGCTCTTTGCCATCCATGTTGGTAAGCACCAGGGCTCCTCCGGAAAAAGCCCTCTTCACAACAAAAGGCCCTTCGTAGTTCGGGGCCCATTTCCCTCGATTTTCCTTGACAGCATGGGACATTTTCTTTAGCACAAGGTCTCCCTCATGGAACTTGCGCAAGCGTACTTTCTTGTCGAATGCACTCTTCATTCTTTGCTGGTACACGCGCCCATGACTCATGGCCGTTAAGCGCTTACCCTCAATGAGGTTGAGCTGGTCATAGCGCGTTTGAGCCCACTCTGATTCCTTTAATCCGGATTCTGCCAAGATCCTTAATGACGGGACTTCTACCTCAAACGGTAACACAACCTCCATCCCATATACTAATGAGAACGGCGTTGCCCTAGTTGACGTTCGCACTGAAGTTCGGTAACCGTGTAATGCGAATGGGAGCATTTCGTGCCAATCCTTGTATGACACGGTCATCTTTTGGATAATCTTTTTGATATTCTTATTGCCCGCTTCCATGGCTCCATTCATCTTTGGCCGGTAGGGTGTGGAATTGTGATGCTGGATTTTAAACTCCTCGCACATTTCCCCCATCATCTTGTTATTCAGGTTGGTGCCGTTGTCCGTGATAATCTTCCTTGGCAAACCATATCGGCAGATGATCTCTTTCTTAATGAACCTGACTACCACACCCCTCGTGACGTTGGTATAGGAAGCTGCCTCGACCCACTTGGTAAAATAATCTATCGCTACGAGGATGAAGCGATGACCATTCGAGGCCTTGGGCTCAATGGCCCCGATGACATCTATTCCCCGCATGGAGAAAGGCCAAGGGGCGGACATGACATTCAAAGGATGTGGTGGGGCATTGACATTATTTGCGAATGCTTGACATTTGTGGCATTTCCCTACATGGACACAACAATCACTTTCCATGGTAAGCCAGTAATAACCTGCTCTTAGGATCTTCCTGGCCATAGCATGCCCGTTGGCGTGCGTTCCAAACGAGCCCTCATGGACTTCCTCGATCATGTGATTTGCCTCCCTGGCATCCACACACCGCAGGAGTGTCATGTCGTGATTTCTCTTATACAGTATGCTTCCGCTCATGAAGAAACCGGCTGCCAACCTTCTCAATGTCCTCTTATTATTGTCGGCAATCTCTGGCGGGTATTCTTTACTTATGACATATCGCTTGATGTCGAAATACCAAGGCTTTCCGTCCCGTTCCTCTTCTACTTGGCAACAATGCGCGGGTTTGCCACGACACCAAAATTCAATGTAGGGTAGATCCCCGTGTGGCGTTAGCTGGAACATAGACGCCAAAGTAGCAAGTGCATCCGCCATTTGATTTTCCTCGCGGGGAACATGATGGAAGGAGATCTCATAGAAGGTTTTAGCCAATTCCTCGATATAGGCTTTGTAGGGTATCAGCTTGGGATCTCTAGTTTCCCATTCCCCTCTCAGCTGATGGATTACCAATGCCGAGTCGCCGTACACCTTGAGTAGCTTGACATTGGAGTCAATCGCTGCCTGGACGGCTAGGGCACATGCTTCATATTCGGCCATGTTGTTGGTGCAGTCGAATCCTAGCCTGGCTGTGAAGGGTACACATTGATTGTCCGGAGAGACCAATACTGCCCCAACGCCATGGCCTAGAATGTTTGACGATGGATTACCAATGCCGAGTCGCCGTACACCTTGAGTAGTTTGACCCTCAAACAAGGTGTCATACCCTAATTTCGTCCGGGGACCTTTGCTTGATGACATGCGACCTTTCTTTGGTCCTTGTGAGGTGCTTGGTACCCATCATTAGGCAATTTGTGAAATTCCAGGACATGCCGAAAAACCAAAAAAATATTGATGCACAATTCGTAAGTTTCCGTGACACACCGAAAATCAAATGGAAGCATCGTTGCATAATTAAGTGAGGTTCCGTAACATTCCGTAAGTCAAAAAGGGGATGATTATATAATCCGCAAGGTTCCGTAACATTACGGAAAGAAAACGAGTATCGTTACAAAATTCGTAAGTTTCCGTAAATTTACGAAAAAAGAATCACCAAAAAAAGCAGAGGGGGGTGTACTTAGTAAAAATGGGGGTGCAAATAGCACCCAGGCCCACTTGGGCCCTCCAGAATATTCCTCCAGAAGGCTGTTGCTTCTGGAGGAAGCAACCTGGCTCGCCTGGGCGAGCTGGGCGGCAACCACCTCCCCTATTTTGTTATAAATAGGGGAGGAAGTGAAGAAGAAAAGGGTTCAGCCCCTTTGGCACTTCTCTCTCTTTCGAATTTGCTTGGAAAAATCGTTTCCGTGAAGAAAATCTAAGCCGAGGCGCTTCCGAAACGTTTCCGTAACGTTTTCCGTGAAGAATTTCGCAAAGGTTTCAACCGTTCTTCGACGTTCTTCATTCGTTCTTCATCGTTCTTCGATCTTCAACGGGTAAGTACCTCGAACCAAGCTTTTCGATTCATTCTATGTACCCATAGTGGTCCACATTGTGTTTCGTGCATTTTTATTCTCGTTTTGTTTACTTTTTATACCCCCTGTTGACGTGCTTAAGCCATTTTACTTAAGTCATTTCTCGCTTAACTTAAAAATAAAATAAATTTCCACCGAACGTTTGAATTGTATTATCCATTAACTTCGGTTAAAATAAATTCCGACCGTTCGGTCGTGCCGTAACCACGTTGGAAATCAAAAAGAGGTAAAAAATAATATAATAATCAAAAAGACATCTTTTAGTAAAATAAAGCGGAAAATCAATCGGACGTTTTCTCTTTGGGGTTTCTCATTCTTAATCGAATTGATTAATAACTAAAGTGAAACTAAAGGCTAAAATCAAATCGCCTAGTCAAGCTCGTCCATAAAAATAGGCTTTTGAAGTTTGTCATTTCATTTTCTCACTAAGTAAAATGGATCATTTTTAAGGTCCAACGCCTTAAAATGATCACCTCTTAAAGTAAAAAAGAATCACTTGATAAAAAAGAACTACGTAGGTCTGATTTTCTCATCCCAAATTGAGGAATACGTAGGAGCAAAGGGAAACACCCTTGTCGACCACAAAAAGAGAAAATATAAAAAGGGTATAAAGGATATAGAGACATAAAAAGGGAACATAAAAAATCAAAGTCATGTTTGCACATTCGATTAAAGGCTGCCGTCCCTTGGGGCGGACGTGTGGGGTGCTAATACCTTCCCCGTGCGTAAATACAACTCCCGAACCTTTCACTTAACGTCCATAAAAATAGGCTTTTGAAGTTTGTCATTTCATTTTCTCACTAAGTAAAATGGATCATTTTTAAGGTCCAACGCCTTAAAATGATCACCTCTTAAAGTAAAAAAGAATCACTTGATAAAAAAGAACTACGTAGGTCTGATTTTCTCATCCCAAATTGAGGAATACGTAGGAGCAAAGGGAAACACCCTTGTCGACCACAAAAAGAGAAAATATAAAAAGGGTATAAAGGATATAAGGACATAAAAGGGAACGTAAAAAATCAAAGTCATGTTTGCACATTCGATTAAAGGCTGCCGTCCCTTGGGACGGGCGTGTGGGGTGCTAATACCTTCCCCGTGCGTAAATACAACTCCCGAACCTTTCACTTAAAAGTTCGTAGATCGCGTCTTTTCCGGTTTTTCCGACGTTTTCCTCAAATAAACGTTGGTGGCGACTCCGCGCGTATTCCTTTCGTGGAACACGCATCCCGCGAGTCACGCGTCGCCCTCCCGCCGAAGGGTAGGTTGCGACAGTTGGCGACTCCACTGGGGACTGTTTTTAGAGAGTTAGGCCATTTAATTTTGTGCAATGTTTTACCGTGACTTACCCCTTTGTTGGTTTCCTTTCATTATGTTCTTGTGTATATAAACTTTGTTGCTTTTAGTGCGTTTTAAATGTATGCATGAAGTAAATATTTATTCATTTGATGCACACAAACACCAACACTATTTGCACACACTGTGAGTGAAAAAGGGCCCTATACCCGGGTTCATGGGAGCATAAGGAGTGGAGGTGAATCTGTGATCATGCTAGGTCTCCGACTTGCTTGATTACAGTGAACCCTCATCTAGAGCTTTTTTCTTTGAAAACCTATTGTTGCTAGTAGTCCCTACTGCTACAATATGTTCTTCAAAGGGGATGATACTTCTAGAAACCATCAAGAGAGATATAACTACCTTGGGGATTATTGCTAAAAGCCTAGTTCTCTCCCTTATAGGTCCCTTAAATAGGGGCACGAAGCAAACACGCTGCGTGCCATTTTTCACACTGCCATGCATGAGTATCATATACCCTTTTGCTTATGTTCGGTAAATATTGTCATACTGTGCACATTCCCGCATTGTGTCTTTTGCATAGGCATTGCATATGGGTTCTGTCTTGATCCCTACTGTAAACAAACCAACGGAGGGTCCGTGTCGCCTTCTTAAAAACGTGCGTTGGGGCATTTCGCTACCCCTAGACGTCGTATCTAAGAAGGGGACAAATTCCCCGGACCCCCGCATTCCTAGATTGCATCTGTGTCATATGCATTCCATCATGCATTCATCCATCCCACCCATGAGATATCGGAGTTTTGATTTGCACCAGCTTTTGTCTCACTTTAGTAAGCATGGGAACAAATCAAACCGGCAAGAGGTTCTACCAAGTCAAGGTCAAAAGCCTAGATACCACCAGCATCAAGGAATTAGGGCGGTTGATGGAACCCCTCCAAATGCAAGCCTTCCGCAAGACTTACGGAAAGATCTTAGAGTTGACCATAGCAGAGGTGTCCATAGAAGCCATTGCATCACTTACCCAATACTACGACCAGCCTTTGAGGTGCTTCACATTCGCAGACTTCCAATTAGTACCAACCATTGAAGAATTTGAGGAAATTCTAGGATGTCCTCTCGGGGGAAGAAAACCATATCTTTCCTCCGGGTGTCTCCCCTCTTTGAGCAGAATTGCAACTGTGGTCAAGGATTCAGCAAGAGGTTTGGACCGCATAAAACAGACTCGGAACGGCATAGCGGGCCTACCACAGAAGTACCTAGAAGACAAGGCGAGGGGTATGGCCAATCAAGGAGACTGGGTCCCGTTTATGGATGTGTTAGCTTTGCTAATTTTTGGGGTCGTCCTCTTTCCAAACGTGGATGGTTTGGTAGACCTAGCAGCAATCGACGCTTTCCTTGCCTACCACCATAGCAAGGAAAGTCCGGTGGTAGCTGTCTTGGCAGATCTATTTGACACATTTGACCGAAGGTGCGAAAAGAGTAGCGCACGGATCATCTGTTGCTTACCCGCCCTCTGTGTTTGGTTGGTTTCACACTTGTTCCAACAAGACACAAGACATCCATGTCCGCTCCTGAGCCATCGCTCGTGTATTGAAAAGAGGAGAATAGATTGGGACCAGCTCTTGGCCGGGATAGGAGGTAGAACAATCAGTTGGTTCCCCCGATGGAAGGAAGGAAAAGAAGGAGTCCTTTTCTCATGTGGAAGATACCCAAACATTCCGCTGGTAGGAACGAGGGGTTGTATTAACTACAATCCCGCGCTCGCTATAAGACAACTAGGGTACCCCATGAGGGGAGCACCGACGGAAGAAAGCATGTCTCCTTTCCTTGTGAGGGATTTCGGCGCACAAAATTCCAAGACTATACAAAGAATCCATAAGGCGTGGGAAACCCCGTTAAAGAAAGATCAAGAGCTTAGAGGCATTCGTAATGGCATCATTGGTGGGTACCACGAATGGCTGAAAGTTCATATACGAGGTTTAGATTGGCTCGCCAAGTTAAAAGTCGTCAGCAAAGAGAGTTTTGAAGCACCGGAAGAGGACGAAGAAGTCCAAGCTCTCAAAAGCGAGTTAGGAAAGGCAAAACTTGCCAAGGAGAAGTTCAAGTTGGCCGCTACACACGTTCGGAAGGAGTGTGCCGGGTTACGGGAAGAGAATGCAATTACCGCAAGAGCCCTTGAACAAGAGACCAAGAGGGCTCGCAAGGAAGAGTATGGCCGGAACAAATTTCGCGGAGCTCTATGGGGTAGCAATAGTGAACTCAAGTTGCGAAAGGAAGAAAGGGACCAGTCGCGAGCACATAGCATGGTTTTGAAAGAGGAGTTAGTTGCCTGTTCAAGGTCCAAAAGAAGCTTGTCTCAGCGTTTATGCGAGACGGAGACCAACATGCTAGCTATCATCGCCAAGTACCAAGAAGAGTTAGGTCTAGCCGCGGCCCACGAGCATAGGATTGCGGACGAATATGCCCAAGTATACGCGGAAAAAGAGGCTAGAGGAAGGGTGATCGACTCTTTACACCAAGAGGCAACCATGTGGATGGATCGGTTTGCTCTTACCTTGAACGGGAGTCAAGAACTTCCCCGATTGTTAGCCAAGGCCAAGGCGATGGCAGACACCTACTCCGCCCCCGAAGAGATTCATGGGCTTCTCGGCTATTGTCAGCATATGATAGACTTAATGGCCCACATAATTAGAAATCGTTAGGAAACTTGTATGGTCTCTAAGACCTTGACTAGATACGACTTCCTTTTTGAAATAAAATGAGTTGGTCCCATGTTTCTACTCCAAAAAGCTTGTGCAAATCAAATCACTCCTACATTTCATCTCTAGCATGCATTTTCTTTCTTTACCCACTCCTCACGTTTGGTTTTTTAGGGAAAAACACCATAACTAAACGCGCCGCAAGGGATCCCTATCGCACCAGATCCAAATCTAGAACGATGGGTGATCAAGAGGAGACGCAAGAACAGATGAAAGCCGACATGTCGGCTCTGAAAGAACAAATGGCCTCCATGATGGAGGCCATGTTAAGTATGAAGCAGCTCATAGAGAAGAACGCGGCCACCGCCGCCGCTGCCAGTTCGGCTGCCGAAGCAGACCCGACTCTCTTGGCAACTACGCACCATTCTCCCTCAAACATAGTAGGACGGGGAAGGGACACACTGGGGCACGATGGCAGCCCTCACCTGGGATACAACCGAGCGGCTTACCCTTATGGATTGCCGCCCAACTATTCACCACCCGTCTTGCAAGAAGATGCGGGCCACATTGCTTCTCCCGTCCATGAAAGAGAGCCTCCTCAGCAGCCCGACGAAGTCCACAAAGACCCTCAAGATTATGCTCGGAGGGATGTCGAGTTCTATCCCCCGATCCCCGAAGGGCCGGCACCAGGCACGTTGCCTCAACCCAACATCGCAGTACCACCAATAGTTCTGTCCACGGAAGGGCCGCCCCCAGCAACTGAAGAAAGGAGGAAGCTCGATCTCCTTGAGGAAAGATTGAGGGCCGTAGAAGGATTTGGGGACTATCCGTTCGCAGACATGACGGATCTTTGCTTAGTACCCGATGTTGTTATTCCCTCGAAGTTCAAAGTGCCGGACTTCGACAAGTATAAAGGGACGACTTGTCCCAAAAACCATCTCAAAATGTACTGCCGTAAGATGGGCGCCCACTCTAAAGATGAAAAGCTGTTGATACACTTCTTTCAGGATAGCTTGGCCGGAGCTGCGGTAGTGTGGTACACTAATTTGGAAGCTTCCCGTATCCGTACTTGGAAGGATCTGATTACCGCCTTCCTAAGGCAGTATCAGTACAATTCTGATATGGCTCCTGACCGTACTCAACTGCAGAATATGTTCAAAAAAGAGGGTGAAACCTTTAAAGAATATGCGCAGCGATGGAGGGATTTGGCGGCACAAGTAGCTCCTCCCATGGTTGAGAGAGAGATGATCACCATGATGGTGGACACTCTGCCAGTGTTCTACTATGAGAAGCTAGTAGGTTACATGCCGTCCAGCTTTGCGGATCTGGTGTTTGCCGAGGAAAGAATCGAGGTTGGATTGAAAAGAGGAAAGTTTGATTACGTTTCCTCCACAAACGCGAATGCCAAAAGAATCGGGGCAACAGGGGCAAAAAGGAAGGAGGGAGATGCCCATGCCGTCTCTTCAACACCTGCGTGGGTCAAAACCCAGCAAACACCTCATGGTACCCATCAGTACGCGCAACATCACCCAAGCTTCTCGGCTCATACTGGGAATACCTCTAGTTCAACACCCGTGCAACCTAAGGCACCCACCCAGAGGGAAGCTCCCCAAGTTCCAACTCCGAACACGACTCGACCGGCCGGTAATTCCAACACGACAAGGAACTTCCCTCCGAGGCCATTTCCAGAATTCACCCCACTCCCAATGACGTACGAAGATCTTCTGCCATCCCTCATCGCCAATCATTTGGCCGTGGTAACTCCCGGAAGGGTCCTCGAACCCCCTTTCCCAAAGTGGTATGACCCTAACGCAACTTGCAAGTACCATGGGGGTGTCCCGGGGCATTCCGTCGAAAAATGCTTGGCCCTTAAATACAAGGTCCAACATTTAATGGATGCTGGATGGCTGACTTTCCAAGAGGATCGGCCCAATGTGAGAACCAACCCGCTCGCCAATCATGGAGGGGGAGCAGTTAATGCAGTTGAATCCGATAGGCCGCACAGGTCTAAACCTTTAAGGGATGTGGCAACCCCTAGGAGGTTTATCTTTGAGGCCCTACAAAAGGGAGGTGTGATTCCCCATAGTGGGTGTAAGGAGGATTCCTGTCTGCTACATTCCGGCGAGATGCATGACATGGAGACGTGTTTGGAAGTAGAGGAATTGTTACAGCGGATGATAGATCAAGGTCGACTGGAAGTCGGAATTGAAGGAAAAGAAGAGCAGCATATATGCATGCAATCTACGGAGGGGAGCGGTGTTGCGAAGCCCAAACCCTTGGTGATATACTTCACTAAAAGCGCACCTTCGCAAAAGCCCGGACACCCCTTAATGGCCAAACCTGTTCCTTTCCCGTACCAAAATAGTCACGCGGTCCCGTGGAGATATACACCTCCGGGGAAGAAGGAAGAAGAAGTCACTGACGTCAGCTCGCTGTCAGCTAAAGTAACAAATATCACGGGACTGAGTGGTGTGACCCGTAGTGGTCGTGTGTTCGCACCTCCGGACCTACCAGTCCAACCCGACGACGTCAAGGGAAAAGGAAAAGTGGTGGAGGAACAAGATGGCGAAGCACCCCACGCTTCGAATAAAGATATTCCAGCAAAGGGGCCCCCGGAGAAAAAGGATGGTAGAAAGGAGGTGTCGCTAGAGGAAGCCAGCGAGTTCCTTCGGATAATTCAGCAGAGCGAATTCAAGGTTATCGAACAGCTCAACAAAACCCCGGCTAGGGTCTCGCTGTTGGAGTTACTTATGAGCTCCAAGCCTCATCGGGCTCTGCTAGTAAAAGTGCTGAATGAGGCTCACGTGGCCCAAGATATCTCGGTAGAAGGTTTCGGAGGGCTGGTCAACAATATCACTGCCAACAACTATCTTGCATTCGCCGAAGAAGAAATCCCCGCCGAGGGGAGAGGGCATAATAAGGCTTTACACGTATCAGTCAAGTGTATGGACCATATCGTAGCCAAGGTGCTCATCGATAATGGTTCCAGTTTAAACGTGATGCCTAAGAGCACTTTGGAGAAGTTACCATTCAATGCTTCCCACTTAAAACCAAGTTCAATGGTGGTTCGGGCCTTCGACGGCACTCGCCGAGAGGTTAGGGGAGAGATCGATCTCCCAGTACAAATAGGCCCTCACACCTGTCAAGTCACCTTCCAAATAATGGATATTAACCCCCCCTACAGCTGCCTGTTGGGGCGCCCGTGGATCCACTCAGTGGGAGTTGTGCCTTCTACACTCCACCAAAAGCTGAAATTCGTAGTGGAGGGGCACTTGGTCATCGTGTCAGGCGAGGAAGATATCTTGGTAAGCTGCCCATCCTCCATGCCTTATGTGGAAGCCGCAGAAGAATCGTTAGAAACTGTTTTCCAGTCTTTTGAGGTGGTCAGCATTTCCTCCGTGGACTCCCTCTTTGGGCAGCCTTGTCTGTCCGATGCAGCGGTAATGATGGCCCGAGTTATGTTGGGGAACGGTTATGAACCCGGGATGGGTTTAGGAAAAAACAACGGCGGCATAACTAGCCTGATAAATACCCAAGGAAATCGTGGGAAGTATGGTTTAGGCTATAAGCCCACTCAGGCGGACATGAAAAGAAGCATCGCGGGAAGGAAGAACAATGGTCAAAGTTCGCGTTGGAGACAAGAAGGTGAAGGAAGCCCGCCCTGCCACATAAGTAGAAGCTTTATAAGCGCGGGTTCGGGAGACAAAGGTCAAGCGTTCGCGATATGCGAAGATGATATTCCGAGTACTTTGGATTTGGTACGACCATGCCCTCCTGATTTCCAGCTGGGAAATTGGCGAGTGGAGGAACGCCCCGGCATTTACGCAACAAGCATAATGTAAACCTTTACGGTTTTAAAAGCTCTATAGTTGGGCCTAGGCTTTAGAGTTTTTCCTTTTGTTAAGGCTTTGTGTCTTTTGTTTTTGAATTTATAATACAAGGATCTTTCTTCATCTGTTCCTGGTCTCTACCCATTCTCATTCATTTGCATGTTTACTTCTTTTTCTGAAACGGAAGATCCGATGACGAGTCCCCCGAAGGTACTAATACCTGGGACCCGTCTATCGACTTCGAGCAAGAAATGAATCAAACGGAAGATGAAGGAAATGAGGATGTGGGACTTCCCCCAGAACTAGAAAGAATGGTCGCCCATGAGGACCAAGAAATGGGGCCTCATCAAGAAGAAACAGAGCTAGTAGACTTAGGAATTGGCAGTGGAAAGAGGGAAGTAAAGATAGGTACAGGTATTACCGCACCTATCCGTGAAGAATTAATAATCCTGCTAAAAGACTACCAAGACATCTTTGCTTGGTCATACCAAGATATGCCCGGTTTGAGTTCTGACATTGTACAGCACCGATTACCTCTAAATCCCGAGTGTTCCCCGGTAAAACAGAAACTGAGGAGGATGAAGCCCGAAACATCCTTGAAGATAAAAGAAGAAGTGAAGAAGCAATTTGACGCTGGATTTCTGGCCGTTGCTCGGTATCCAGAATGGGTTGCCAACATCGTACCAGTTCCTAAAAAAGATGGAAAAGTACGAATGTGTGTGGATTATCGGGACCTGAATCGGGCCAGTCCCAAGGACAATTTTCCTTTACCACACATCGATATCCTCGTAGATAACACGGCCAATTTCGCTTTATTTTCCTTCATGGACGGTTTCTCTGGTTACAATCAGATAAAGATGGCGCCCGAGGATATGGAAAAGACTACTTTCGTCACCCTGTGGGGAACGTTCTGTTACAAGGTGATGTCCTTTGGACTCAAGAATGCCGGGGCAACTTATCAACGGGCCATGGTAGCTTTGTTCCATGATATGATGCATCAAGAGATCGAGGTCTACGTGGACGACATAATTGCTAAATCTAAATCCGAGGAAGAACACCTTGTCAACCTGCGGAAATTGTTCGAAAGGCTTAAGAAATATCAATTAAGGTTGAACCCCGCTAAGTGTACCTTTGGGGTCAAATCAGGGAAATTGCTTGGTTTCATTGTAAGCCAGAAAGGGATAGAGGTAGACCCCGAAAAAGTGAAGGCTATCCTTGAGATGCCAGAACCCCGTACAGAGAGGCAAGTCCGAGGTTTCCTGGGGCGCTTGAATTATATTGCCAGATTCATATCGCAGCTCACCGCCATTTGTGAGCCGTTGTTTAAACTCTTGCGCAAAAACCAAACTGATCGGTGGAATGAGGATTGCCAAGAGGCTTTTGGAAGGATCAAAAAGTGCCTAATGAATCCTCCCGTGCTTATGCCACCAGTACCTGGAAGGCCTCTCATTTTGTACATGACAATCTTGGACGAGTCAATGGGGTGTATGCTGGGGCAACATGACGAATCCGGGAAGAAAGAGCGCGCTGTTTACTACCTAAGTAAGAAGTTCACGACCTGTGAGATGAATTACTCCTTGCTCGAAAGAACGTGTTGTGCTTTAGTATGGGCATCCCATCGCCTAAGGCAGTACATGCTGAGCCATACTACCTGGTTGATATCCAAAATGGACCCGGTTAAGTACATCTTTGAAAAGCCAGCTCTCACAGGACGAATCGCCCGGTGGCAAGTCTTGCTATCTGAGTTTGATATAGTCTACGTCACCCAAAAGGCGATAAAAGGAAGCGCTTTGGCAGATTATTTGGCTCAACAGCCTCTTGACGACTACCAGCCCATGCATCCGGAATTCCCGGATGAGGACATCATGGCCTTGTTCGAGGAAAAGTTGGACGAAGATCGGGACAAATGGACTGTATGGTTTGACGGAGCGTCAAACATTCTAGGTCATGGCGTTGGGGCAGTGTTGGTCTCTCCGGACAATCAATGTGTACCTTTCACAGCCAGGCTAGGATTCGACTGCACCAACAACATGGCCGAATATGAAGCATGTGCCCTAGCCGTCCAGGCAGCAATTGACTCCAATGTCAAACTACTCAAGGTGTACGGCGACTCAGCGTTGGTAATCCATCAGCTGAGAGGGGAATGGGAAACTAGAGATCCCAAGCTGATACCCTACAAAGCCTATATCAAGGAATTGGCTAAGACTTTCGATGAGATCTCCTTCCATCATGTTCCTCGCGAGGAAAATCAAATGGCGGATGCACTTGCTACGTTGGCGTCTATGTTCCAGCTAACACCGCACGGGGATCTACCCTACATTGAATTTTGGTGTCGTGGCAAACCCGCACATTGTTGCCAAGTGGAAGAGGAACGGGACGGAAAGCCTTGGTATTTCGACATCAAGCGATATGTCGTAAGCAAAGAATACCCGCCAGAGATTGCCGACAACGATAAAAGGACATTAAGGAGGTTGGCAGCCGGTTTCTTCATGAGCGGAAGCATACTGTATAAAAGAAATCACGACATGACACTCCTGCGGTGTGTGGATGCCAAGGAGGCAAATCACATGATCGAAGAAGTCCATGAGGGCTCGTTTGGAACGCACGCCAACGGACATGCTATGGCCAGGAAGATCCTAAGAGCAGGTTATTACTGGCTTACCATGGAAAGTGATTGTTGTGTCCATGTGAGGAAATGCCACAAATGTCAAGCATTCTCAGATAATGTCAATGCCCCACCACACCCTCTGAATGTCATGTCCGCCCCTTGGCCTTTCTCCATGTGGGGAATAGATGTCATCGGGGCCATCGAGCCCAAGGCCTCGAATGGTCATCGCTTCATCCTCGTAGCGATAGATTATTTCACCAAGTGGGTCGAGGCGGCTTCATATACCAATGTCACGAGGAATGTGGTGGTCAGGTTCATTAAGAAAGAGATCATCTGCCGATATGGTTTGCCAAGGAAGATTATCACGGACAACGGCACCAACCTGAATAATAAGATGATGGCGGAAATGTGCGAGGAGTTTAAAATCCAGCATCACAATTCCACGCCCTACCGACCAAAGATGAATGGAGCCGTGGAAGCGGCCAATAAGAATATCAAAAAGATTATCCAAAAGATGACCGTGTCATACAAGGATTGGCACGAGATGCTCCCCTTCGCGTTGCACGGTTACCGGACTTCAGTGCGAATGTCAACTGGGGCAACGCCGTTCTCATTGGTATATGGGATGGAGGCTGTGTTGCCGTTTGAGGTAGAAGTCTCGTCATTAAGGATCTTGGCAGAATCCGGATTAAAGGAATCAGAGTGGGCTCAAACACGCTATGATCAGCTCAACCTCATTGAGGGTAAGCGCTTAACGGCCATGAGTCATGGGCGCTTATACCAGCAAAGAATGAAGAGTGCATTCGACAAGAAAGTACGCTTACGCAAGTTCCATGAGGGAGACCTTGTGCTAAAGAAAATGTCCCATGCTGTCAAGGACCATCGAGGGAAATGGGCCCCGAACTACGAAGGGTCTTTTGTTGTGAAGAGGGCTTTTTCCGGAGGAGCCCTGGTGCTTACCAACATGGATGGTGAAGAGCTACCTTCACCCGTGAACTCTGATGTCGTCAAACAATATTATGCTTAGAAGTTGGGGCAATTAAGGATGTCGCTGCATGTTCTTTATCTTTATGCGTTTTCTGGATTTCCCCCAGGGATTTCCTGTCTGTTGTATCTCTCGTTACAATCTTTCGAAGAAATGAACGTGGATTTGAGGCTTTTAGTCCTCACGTTAGTTTCACACCTTGCGTTAATCTGTGATCACCTGAGCCCTTCCGCTCAGTTCATGGGATCCCCCAAGCGCTTAATTAGAATTGAACCTGAACCAACTTTCCCTAAATTTGCTGCGTTTGAAAACATTCATGCATACGCATACGCATACGCATGTATATTGTTGTGGTAAAACAGGGGCAGGATCACCTTGGGCTACCTTCTGGGGTAGAGACAAAACATGAACGGCAGAAACCAATCAAGGTAGGGTAATGACGCGGTCAAGATTGGCCATACCTGGTTGTTTATTACTTGTAGGTACTTAAAGACGGATGCAAGTGGGGATGGGGTCACGACCGACCGATCGTTGCCCCTTCTCTGTGCGAAACAAGCAGAGAATGTCGCTGCAAGGCAGCCCCGTATCCTTTGTATTTTGCAGCTTTCTTTTACTTTTTGTTTGTTTTAAAAAGTAAAAAAATAAGTAATCAACGCCTAATTCTAACCTAAGTAAGTTCAAGTTAGGCAAGATGCTAATCCATGAGAAGGGAGGGGACATGGTTAATATTCCCCTCAAAAAAAAAAAAAAAATAAAATAAAAAATGTGCAGGTTAGCTCGCCTGGGCGAGCTGGGCTCGCCTGGGCGAGCCACCCCTGCACCAAATTATAAGAATGACGAAAGGGGGGGCGTTTTAACATTCAAAAACTTCTTTTCCCCCCTTTCAAAAGCCATACCCACGGGATTGACGAGTTTGCAGCCCTAGGGCCATCCTTTTTCGCATTTTTGATTCCGTTTTGCGCTTTTGTTCATCACCAACAAGTAAGTGTTCCATCCCTAAGCTTTCTAGCTTTTCATTGGTGTATTTTGATCTCCTTTTGGTGCTCTAAATTGTGGGAGTATGCTCAAATATATAGGGCAATTTTGGTTTGTTTTCTTGCTTGATTAGGTTGAATTAGGGGTGTGTATGGGATGGCCCTAGGCCTATAATGCATTTTTGAACAATGGGACATGCCACATTGTCCCCGTTCTCTTGCTATTGACGCCTAAACGCGCGCCCACCAAGTGTTCGGCGAAATGCCTCAATGGCATTAGCGCGTGACTTTTGTAAGGAAACAACACATGGGGCATTTTGGTTTGTACACATTTTCTTTTTTTGGAATATGTATTCATTCCTGAAAAAGGCTAGAGTAATTGCCCCGCATATATCCTAGGCCTAGGAACTAAAATTTTATGCAAAAAGAACACAAGAGGAGGTGCATATTGGGTAAAGTTACCCTTTTTGGCCAGCAATCGGCTCTGGGCCACACTACAATATTTTCCCTACGCCTAGATGTTTAGGAATTGTGCTCGTCATGAATGTGTAGGTTTAGAATAGGTAGCAAGATACCTTTGGCAATTTACACTTTGGGTATGATAGCAAAATACTTGGATGTATGTATATATAATTTTTGGTAGTCAAAATGTCTCACAAAAAATATATATAAATGTGTTGCATGTTATGTGAAGAAAACATATTACAAAAAAATATATACCTTCTAATTTGAATACAATTTTAGTCAGCAAAGGAAAATATGCTTGAATTTGCATGTGGCTTTAGGTAGCAAAAACTTGAAAAAAAAAGCATGAAATGTAGCACCTTATTGCGTAGGTAGTCAAGATTCATCATGAAGTTTGTATATGTATAGGTATTAGAAATACCAAGATGAGCGCATGTGCAATTTTTGGTACCCCGAAATGCTTTGAGTATGCATGTATGTAAATTTAGCCAAGGAGGCGTGTGTGATGTAAATAACAAATACACCTTGGAAGTACATGTAAATAATCTAGGTAATGAAGCTACCTTGATTGTATATGGGTGCATTTTTCTTAGTTAATAGGATGTCTTGTGCAAGTGAACGTTCGTAGGGAAATATGCGCATAAGCTTGCTCTAAATTTACATTGATGTTTGTATTTATGGGAGGAGGTTGTATGTCATTTTTGTTTTAAGAGTAGTGTCCCACTGGTAAAACTAACTTTCCAAATGTTTGCCTTCGCAGGAAATGGCCCCGAGGAAGCTTGCCTCAAAGAGGTCCAGGAAGGACAAGGCAGCCGAAGGAACTAGTTCCGCTCCGGAGTATGATAGTCACCGCTTTAGGAGTGCTGTACACCAGCAGCGCTTCGAGGCCATCAAGGGATGGTCGTTTCTCCGGGAGCGACGCGTCCAGCTCAGGGACGACGAGTATACTGATTTCCAGGAGGAAATAGGGCGCCGGCGGTGGGCATCACTGGTTACTCCCATGGCCAAGTTTGATCCAGAAATAGTCCTTGAGTTTTATGCCAATGCTTGGCCAACAGAGGAGGGCGTGCGTGACATGAGATCCTGGGTAAGGGGTCAGTGGATCCCGTTTGATGCCGACGCTATCGGCCAACTCCTAGGATATCCGTTGGTGTTGGAAGAGGGCCAGGAATGTGAGTATGGCCAGAGGAGGAACCGGTCTGACGGGTTCGATGAGGAGGCCATCGCCCAGCTGCTATGTATACCGGGACAGGATTTTGCCCGGACTGCTGCAGGGAGGCGAGTGCGAATCATGCGCACCAACATGACCACCCTGACCCAGATATGGATGACGTTGCTCCTCAGCAACATTCTGCCCACCGATCATAATTCCGACCTCCCCATGCCGAAGTGCCAGCTGGTGTACGCCATCCTGACACGGATGAGCATCCATGTGGCTCAGTTGATCGCTGATGCCATCTATATTTTTGCAGGTATGGCGCCCACTAGGCACCCTTTGGACCCAGATATGTCCAACAGGGCCCTGGGATTCCCCGCACTGAGCACAAGACTCTGCCAGTCGTTCGGAGTCCCCGTTGCACCTACCAAGGTGATTCGGCCGCCCATCACCCAGGCTTTTATTGAGAAGTACTGTACCCAGAGACAGGCTCAGGGTGATGCTCCACAGGCCGCAGGCGCGCCCCCACCACCTCATCAGGCTGGCCAGGCTGGGGCATTTGACATGGAGCAGTATTTACGGTATTTGGTTCGCCAGCAGGCGGCCAACCACCGAGCACATGTACGGACCCATGATTGTCTGTACCAGATGAGCCTTAGCATGCAGAGCCAGGGCTTCGCTTCTTTTTCATGCCCTACTCCAGACCAGTTCAGGGCAGAGGTTGCATGGCCCGGAGATTGGCCCGAGGCCCAAGCAGGAGAGGCACCCCCAGAAGCTCCCGGCGATGGAGAAGAAGCCCACGAGGATGAGGAGATGGCCGATTTGCTTGACTTCTTGGGAGGGAGTGGAGATACGTGACTGGGAGATCCCCAGATTCATGTTTTCTTTCATATTTCTTTTGTCATTTTTATTCTATGTTATTGTTTTGACTTGAGAGACTAATGTTTGTTTTTGTTGTTTCGATTGTCATTTGTACAGCGCATACATTTTTGTTTAGATTGTTGCGTTAGTATTTATATATCATTACTATCGATGATGTTTGAAATTCTGGAACCGTGTAGAGTTCTTCGTTTAGGAACATCGTCCAAAAGTATATATGTAAAATAAACAAAAAAATCATGATAAAAATAAAAATAGAAAAGAAAAGAAAATGAAATGGAAAAGAGAACAAAAGGGAAAGAAGAGAGCAAGTAAAAAAAAAAAAAAAGAAGAGGGCAAGTAAAGAAAAAGAGAGCAAATAAGAAAAAAGAAGAGGGCAAGTAAAGAAAAAGAGAGCAAATAAGAAAAAAGAAGAAGGCAAGTAAGGAAAAAGGTGGAAAAAGAGAAAATAAGTTGTCTAGCTAAAAACCGACATGCTTTTGAAAAGAGATGATTTCCAACTCTTCTTCGAAAAAAATTCATTGATCATAACCGATTTTTGAAGAGAAAAAAACGTGTCTACACCTGAAGGGTGAATGCTGTGAAATTTCCCCGGACGCCCGAAATGGACCCGGATGAATGCACAAATTGATAAAAGAACATATTTTGGAAACATTGGGTTGATTTAAAATAGAGGAAATGAATCCTGAGCCCTAGCATCACATGACCATAAAAGTTTGACACTTGAGTGTCCACATAGGTGCATGCGTGGCCAGTTTTGCATAAAATTTCCAAATCATCATTTTTGCATTTGTGTCATGGAAATAGTGTGGGGCATCCCTTTTATCCTTGAACCAAACCAAACCCCGACATGTATCATGTCTAGCCATTCTACAAACCTTGAGCCAAAATCCTGACTCACCATAAACCTTGACCTAGGGTGAGAATGTCAATCCTTACCCTCGGAAGCAAAAAAGAAAAGAAGGAAAATTTCCAATCAAAGAGAAAGCAAAAAAAGAAAAGAAAGGAAAT
Source organism: Glycine max (assembly GCF_000004515.6). Lineage (NCBI taxonomy): Eukaryota > Viridiplantae > Streptophyta > Magnoliopsida > Fabales > Fabaceae > Glycine > Glycine max. The sequence continues at coordinate 15,389,161 of NC_038256.2, forward strand.
TCCCAATCAAAGAGTGGGAGAAAGCAAAAAGAAAAGAAAGAAAATTCCCAATCAAAGAATGGGAGAAAGTAAAAAAAAAAAAAAAAAAAAAAAAAAAAAAAAAGAAGAAGAAGGAGGAAAGAAAGCCCCTGATCGGGGATCTAAGGAAAAACAGAAGGAATATGCAGAGAGGTCTTTGGACCGGACAATATCTGAACAATACAGAATTGTCACCAAATGAACGAAAAAAGAAGGAAAGGGAACCACGACCTAAAATAGTCTTCTCCCTTTGATTACCAACCAAAATCTCGTGCGCTAGCGACTTTTTTTTCTCGCCCCGCACTAAACAAAAACAGAAAAAGAAAAAAGCCAGAAAAATCAAAAGCCAAAAACACACAAAAGCCGAAAGAAGAAACCACCAAAAGAACCCATTCCCAAGGGAAGCCCTATTGATCCATGATCACGCGTGTAATTTTTTGATTTGATAGGAAATAATTTGCAAAGTCAAGTCATGACATATCTATGGTTCGGAATTAGGATGAAACACTTACCTGTGCGAGATTGATACACTTTGAGTGGATTTCTTCTATTTTTGTCGAACCCAGTGTTTCCTCTAAATGATCATTTAGAAACGAAATGCTAACATCCAAAATCTCATTTATGGTTATGGGAGATTTCATCAGCAGACTCTCCTTCCCCGGTAGACGCATTGTTTTTCACTCAAAAAAGCATATGCTGCTCTAAATCAGTTGGAATATTTGTCTCCTTGCTAAAGCATGTTTGCATTTTAGTGGAGAAAACACCGAGACTTTTTCAAATCTCACAAGTTATCCAGAACTACGTAGGTCTGAGTTCCTCATTGGAGGATACGTAGGAGCAAGAGCCTCGCTTTTGTCGACCACACCGCCTTTTGTTGCCATGACTCAAGAGCTGGTAGCCCGCGGAGACACCTTACGGTTATCCGCACCTCGTCATTCAGTGACCCCAAGTGTGATTCACGAGCAGAGACCAATATGGTCATCTGCGCCCTATCCGGAGATGTCAGCATTTTCCGATGGAGACTTTTCAAGTCTCACAAGTTATCAAGAACTACGTAGGTCTGAATTCCTCATTGGAGGATACGTAGGAGCAAGAGCCTTGCTTTTGTCGGCCGCCCCATAATCTTTGTCATACTGACCCTGAGGTCATGTGACATGCACCCTTGTCATCCAGAGGCGGCGGGCCCGATGACAAGCAGAGACCAAGTTTGGTCATTCTGCACCCTTGTATCATCCAGAGGCGGCGGGCCCGATGATACGCGGAGATACCTTACGGTTATCCGCACCCTTTTGTCATCCAGAGGTGGCGGGCCCGATGACAAGCAGAGACCAAGTTTGGTCATTCTGCACCCTTGTATCATCCAGAGGCGGCGGGCCCGATGATACTCGGAGATACCTTACGGTTATCCGCACCCTTTTGTCATCCAGAGGCGGCGGGCCCGATGATACGCGGAGATACCTTACGGTTATCCGCACCCTTTTGTCATCCAGAGGCGGCGGGCCCGATGACAAGCAGAGACCAAATTTGGTCATTCTGCACCCTTGTATCATCCAGAGGCGGCGGGCCCGATGATACGCGGAGATACCTTACGGTTATCCGCACCCTTTTGTCATCCAGAGGCGGCGGGCCCGATGACAAGCAGAGACCAAGTTTGGTCATTCTGCACCCTTGTACCATCCAGAGGCGGCGGGCCCGATAATACGCGGAGATACCTTACGGTTATCCGCACCCTTTTGTCATCCAGAGGCGGCGGGCCCGATGACAAGCAGAGACCAAATTTGGTCATTCTGCACCCTTGTATCATCCAGAGGCGGCGGGCCCGATGATACGCGGAGATACCTTACGGTTATCCGCACCCTTTTGTCATCCAGAGGCGGCGGGCCCGATGATACGCGGAGATACCTTACGGTTATCCGCACCCTTTTGTCATCCAGAGGCGGCGGGCCCGATGACAAGCAGAGACCAAATTTGGTCATTCTGCACCCTTGTATCATCCAGAGGCGGCGGGCCCGATGATACGCGGAAATACCCGAGTGGTTATCCGTATAAACATTCTTTTGCTATCTGTAAGACAGAACGCTTGATAGTATGCAGAGGCTGACATAGTCTTCTGCACCTTTTGTTCCTCCGGGAACAACAAGTCATTTACATGCGGAAATTTCATGGTCACCCGCGACTCTCGTCAACCGAGAGGAGCGAAATTAGTGTCATACACTAATTTTCGTCCGGGTACCTTTGCTTGATGACATGCGACCTTTCTTTGGTCCTTGTGAGGTGCTTGGCACCCATCGTTAGGCAATTTGTGAAAATCCGGGAGCGACAAGTCATGGTCACCCGCAACTCTCGTCAACCGAGAGGAGCGAAATTAGTGTCATACACTAATTTTCGTCCGGGTACCTTTGCTTGATGACATGCGACCTTTCTTTGGTCCTTGTGAGGTGCTTGGCACCCATCATTAGGCAATTTGTGAAAATCCGGGAACAACAAGTCATTTGCATGTGGAGATTTTATGGTCACCCGCGACTCTCGTCAACCGAGAGGAGCGAAATTAGTGTCATACACTAATTTTCGTCCGGGGACCTTTGCTTGATGACATGCGACCTTTCTTTGGTCCTTGTGAGGTGCTTGGCACCCATCATTAGGCAATTTGTGAAATTCCGGGAGCAACAAGTCATTTGCATGTGGAGATTTTATGGTCACCCGCGACTCTCGTCAAATCGAGAGGAACGAAATTAGTGTCTTATCTTTACTTTCCTTTTATCTCCAATAAAAGACAAGTAAAGAGGGGCAACTGTCATACCCTAATTTCGTCCGGGGACCTTTGCTTGATGACATGCGACCTTTCTTTGGTCCTTGTGAGGTGCTTGGTACCCATCATTAGGCAATTTGTGAAATTCCAGGACATGCCGAAAAACCAAAAAAATATTGATGCACAATTCGTAAGTTTCCGTGACACACCGGAAATCAAATGGAAGCATCGTTGCATAATTAAGTGAGGTTCCGTAACATTCCGTAAGTCAAAAAGGGGATGATTATGTAATCCGCAAGGTTCCATAACATTACGGAAAGAAAACGAGTATCGTTACAAAATTCGTAAGTTTCCGTAAATTTACGAAAAAAGAATCACCAAAAAAAGCAGAGGGGGTGTACTTAGTAAAAATGGGGGTGCAAATAGCACCCAGGCCCACTTGGGCCCTCCAGAATATTCCTCCAGAAGGCTGTTGCTTCTGGAGGAAGCAACCTGGCTCGCCTGGGCGAGCTGAGCTCGCCTGGGCGAGCTGGGCGGCAACCACCTCCCCTATTTTGCTATAAATAGGGGAGGAAGTGAAGAAGAAAAGGGTTCAGCCCCTTTGGCACTTCTCTCTCTTTCGAATTTGCTTGGAAAAATCGTTTCCGTGAAGAAAATCTAAGCCGAGGCGCTTCCGAAATGTTTCCGTAGCGTTTTCCGTGAAGAAATTCGCAAAGGTTTCAACCGTTCTTCGACGTTCTTCATTCGTTCTTCATCGTTCTTCGATCTTCAACGGGTAAGTACCTCGAACCAAGCTTTTCGATTCATTCTATGTGCCCGTAGTGGTCCACATTGTGTTTCGTGCATTTTTATTCTCGTTTTGTTTACTTTTTATACCCCCTGTTGACGTGCTTAAGCCATTTTACTTAAGTCATTTCTCGCTTAACTTAAAAATAAAATAAATTTCCACCGAACGTTTGAATTGTATTATCCATTAACTTCGGTTAAAATAAATTCCGACCGTTCGGTCGTGCCGTAACCACGTTGGAAATCAAAAAGAGGTAAAAAATAATATAATAATCAAAAAGACATCTTTTAGTAAAATAAAGCGGAAAATCAATCGGACGTTTTCTCTTTGGGATTTCTCATTCTTAATCGAATTGATTAATAACTAAAGTGAAACTAAAGGCTAAAATCAAATCGCCTAGTCAAGCTCGTCCATAAAAATAGGCTTTTGAAGTTTGTCATTTCATTTTCTCACTAAGTAAAATGGATCATTTTTAAGGTCCAACGCCTTAAAATGATCACCTCTTAAAGTAAAAAAGAATCACTTGATAAAAAAGAACTACGTAGGTCTGATTTTCTCATCCCAAATTGAGGAATACGTAGGAGCAAAGGGAAACACCCTTGTCGACCACAAAAAGAGAAAATATAAAAAGGGTATAAAGGATATAGAGACATAAAAAGGGAACATAAAAAATCAAAGTCATGTTTGCACATTCGATTAAAGGCTGCCGTCCCTTGGGGCGGACGTGTGGGGTGCTAATACCTTCCCCGTGCGTAAATACAACTCCCGAACCTTTCACTTAAAAGTTCGTAGATCGCGTCTTTTCCGGTTTTTTCGACGTTTTCCTCAAATAAACGTTGGTGGCGACTCCGCGCGTATTCCTTTCGTGGAACACGCATCCCGCGAGTCACGCGTCGCCCTCCCGCCGAAGGGTAGGTTGCGACACAAGGCCATGATGTCCTCATCCGGGAATTCAGGATGCATGGGCTGATAGTCGTTAAGAGGCTGTTGAGCCAAATAATCTGCTAAGGCGCTTCCTTTTATCGCCTTTTGGGTGACGTAGACTATATCAAACTCGGATAGCAGGACTTGCCACCGGGCGATTCGTCCCGTGAGAGCTGGCTTTTCAAAGATATACTTAACCGGGTCCATCTTGGATATCAACCAGGTAGTATGGCTCAGCATGTACTGCCTTAGGCGATGGGATGCCCATACTAAAGCACAACACGTTCTTTCGAGCAAGGAGTAATTCATCTCACAGGTCGTGAACTTCTTACTTAGGTAGTAAACAGCGCGCTCTTTCTTCCCGGATTCGTCATGTTGCCCCAGCATACACCCCATTGACTCGTCCAAGATTGTCATGTACAAAATGAGAGGCCTTCCAGGTACTGGTGGCATAAGCACGGGAGGATTCATAAGGCATTTCTTGATCCTTCCAAAAGCTTCTTGGCAATCCTCATTCCAGCGATCAGTTTGGTTTTTGCGTAAGAGTTTGAACAACGGCTCACAAATGGCGGTGAGCTGCGATATGAATCTGGCAATATAATTCAAGCGTCCCAGGAAGCCCCAGACTTGTCTGTCAGTACGGGGTTCTGGCATCTCAAGGATAGCCTTCACCTTTTCGGGGTCTACCTCTATCCCTTTCTGGCTTAAAATGAAACCAAGTAATTTCCCTGATTTGACCCCAAAGGTACACTTAGCGGGGTTCAACCTTAATTGATTTTTCTTAAGCCTTTCGAACAACTTCCGCAGGTTGACAAGGTGTTCTTCCTCGGATTTAGATTTAGCAGTTATGTCGTCCACGTAGACCTCGATTTCTTGATGCATCATATCATGGAACAAAGCTACCATGGCTCGTTGATAAGTTGCCCCGGCATTCTTGAGTCCAAAGGACATCACCTTGTAACAGAACGTCCCCCACAGGGTGACGAAAGTAGTCTTTTCCATATCCTCAGGCGCCATCTTTATCTGATTGTAACCGGAGAAACCGTCCATGAAGGAAAATAAAGCGAAATTGGCCGTGTTATCTACGAGGATATCGATGTGTGGTAAAGGAAAATTGTCCTTGGGACTGGCCCGATTCAGATCCCGATAATCCACACACATTCGTACTTTCCCATCTTTTTTAGGGACTGGTACAATGTTGGCAACCCGTTCTGGATACCGAGCGACGGCCAGAAATCCAGCGTCAAATTGCTTCTTCACTTCTTCTTTTATCTTCAAGGATGTTTCGGGCTTTATCCTTCTCAGTTTCTGCTTTACCGGGGAACACTCGGGATTTAGAGGTAATCGGTGTTGTACAATGTCAGAACTCAAACCGGGCATATCTTGGTATGACCAAGCAAAGATGTCTTGGTAGTCTTTTAGCAGGATTATTAATTCTTCACGGATAGGTGCGGTAATACCTGTGCCTATCTTTACTTCCCTTTTTCCACTGCCAATTCCCAAGTCTACTAGTTCTGTTTCTTCTTGATGAGGCCCCATTTCTTGGTCCTCATGGGCGACCATTCTTTCTAATTCTGGGGGAAGTCCCACATCCTCGTTCCCTTCATCTTCCGTTTGATTCGTTTCTTGCTCGAAGTTGATAAGCGGGTCCCAGGTATTAGTACCTTCGGGGGACTCGTCATCGGATCTGCCGTTTCAGAAATAAAGAAGTAAACATGCAAATGAATGAGAATGGGTAGAGACGTAGGAACAGATGAAGAAAGATCCTTGTATTATAAATTCAAAAACAAAAGACACAAAGCCTTAACAAAAGGAAAAACTCTAAAGCCTAGGCCCAACTATAGAGCTTTTAAAACCGTAAAGGTTTACATTATGCTCGTTGCGTAAATGCCGGGGCGTTCCTCCACTCGCCAATTTCCCAGCTGGAAATCAGGAGGGCATGGTCGTACCAAATCCAATGCACTCGGAACATCATCTTCGCATATCGCAACCACTTGACCTTTGTCTCCCAGACCCGCGCTTATGAAGCTTCTACTTATGTGGCAGGGCGGGCTTCCTTCACTTTCTTGTCTCCAACGCGAGCTTTGACCATCGCTCTTCTTTCCCGCGATGCTTCTCTTCATATCCGCCTGAGTGGGCTTATAGCCTAAACCATACTTCCCACTATTTCCTTTGGCATTTATCAGGCTAGTTATGCCGTCGTTGTCTTTGCCTAAACCCATTCCGGGTTCGTAACCGTTCCCCAACATAACTCGGGCCATCATTACTGCTGCATCGGACAGGCAAGGCTGCCCAAAGAAGGAGTCCACGGAGGAAATGCTGACCACCTCAAAAGACTGGAAAGCGGTTTCTAATGATTCTTCTGCGGCTTCTACATAAGGCATAGAGGATGGGCAGCTCACCAAGATGTCTTCCTCGCCTGACACGATGACCAAATGCCCCTCCACTACGAATTTCAACTTTTGGTGGAGTGTAGAGGGCACAACTCCCACTGAGTGGATCCACGGGCGCCCCAACAGACAGCTGTAGGGGGGGTTAATATCCATTATTTGGAAGGTGACTTGACAGGTGTGAGGGCCTATTTGTACTGGGAGATCGATCTCTCCCCTAACCTCTCGGCGAGTGTCGTCGAAGGCACGAACCACCATTGAACTCGGTTTTAAGTGGGAAGCATTAAATGGTAATTTCTCCAAAGTGCTCTTAGGCATCACGTTTAAACTGGAGCCATTATCGATGAGCACTTTGGCTACGACATGGTCCATACACTTGACTGATACGTGCAAAGCCTTATTATGCCCTCTCCCCTCGGCGGGGATTTCTTCTTCGGTGAAGGCAAGATAGTTGTTGGCAGTGATATTGTTGACCAGCCCTCTGAAACCTTCTACCGAGATATCTTGGGCCACATGGGCCTCGTTCAGAACTTTTACTAGCAGAGCCCGATGAGGCTCGGAGCTCATAAGTAACTCCAACAGCGAGACCCTGGCCGGAGTTTTGTTGAGCTGTTCGATAACCTTGAATTTGCTCTGCTGAATTATATGGAGGAACTCGCTGGCTTCCTCTAGCGACACCTCCTTTTTACCATCCTTCTTCTCCGGAAGGCCTTTTGCCGGAATATCTTTATTCGAAGCGTGGGGTGCTTCGCCATCTTGTTCCTCCACCACTTTTCCTTTTCCTTTGACGTCCGCGGGTTGGACTGGTAGGTCTGGAGGCGCGAACACACGACCACTACGGGTCACACCACTCAGTCCCGTGATATTTGTTACTTTAGCTGACAACGAGCTGACGTCGGTGGCTTCTTCTTCCTTCTTCCTCGGAGGTGTATATCTCCATGGTACTGCGTGGCTACTTTGGTATGGGAAAGGAACAGGTTTAGCTGCTAAGGGGTGTCCGGGCTTTTGCGAAGCTGCGCTTTTAGTGAAGTATATCACCAAGGGTTTGGGCTTCGCAACACTGCTTGCATATATGCTGCTCTTCTTTTCCTTCACTGCCGACTTCCAGTCGACCTTGATCTATCATCCGCTGTAACAATTCCTCTACTCCCAAACACGTCTCCATGTCATGCAGCTCACCGGAATGCAGCAAACAGGAATCCTCCTTACACCCACTATGGGGAATCACACCTCCCTTTTGTAGGGCCTCAAAGATAAACCTCCTAGGGGTTGCCACATCCCTTAAAGGTTTAGACTCGCGCGGTCTATCGGACTCAATGGCGTTAATTGCTCCCCCTCCACGATTGGCGAGCGGGTTGGTTCGCACATTGGGCCGATCCTCTTGGAAGGTCAGCCATCCAGCGTCCATCAAATGTTGGACCTTGTATTTAAGGGCCAAGCATTTTTCAACGGAATGTCCCGGGACACCCCCATGGTACTTGCAAGTTGCATTAGGGTCATACCACTTTGGGAAAGGGGGTTGGAGGACCCTTCCGGGAGTTACCACGGCTAAATGATTGGCGATGAGGGATGGCAAGAGGTCTTCGTACGTCATTGGGAGTGGGGTGAATTCTTGAAATGGCCTCGGAGGGAAGTTCCTTGTCGTGTTGGAATTATCGGCCGGGCGAGTCGTGTTCGGAGTTGGAACTTGGGGAGCTTCCCTCTGGGTGGGTGCCTTAGGCTGCACGGGTGTTGAACTAGAGGCGTTCCCGATATGAGCCGAGAAGCTCGGGTGATGTTGCGCGTACTGATGGGTACCATGAGGTGTTTGCTGGGGTTTGACCCACGCGGGTGTTGAAGAGACGGCATGGGCATCTCCTTCCTTCCTTTTTGCCCCTGTTGCCCCGATTCTTTTGGCATTCGCACTCGTGGAGGAAACGTAATCAAACTTTCTTCTTTTCAATCCTACCTCGATTCTTTCCCCGGCGAATACTAGGTCCGCAAAGCTGGACGACATATAACCTACTAGCTTCTCATAGTAGAACACTGGCAGAGTGTCTACCATCATGGTGATCATCTCTCTCTCAACCATGGGAGGAGCTACTTGTGCCGCCAAATCTCTCCACCGCTGCGCGTATTCTTTAAAGGTTTCACCCTCTTTCTTGAACATATTCTGCAATTGAGTGCGGTCGGGAGCCATATCGGAATTGTACTGATATTGCCTTAGGAAGGCAGTAATCAGATCCTTCCAAGTACGGATACGGGAAGCTTCCAAATTAGTGTACCACACTACCGCGGCTCCGGCCAAGCTATCTTGAAAGAAGTGTATTAATAGCTTCTCATCCTTAGAGTGTGCGCCCATCTTGCGGCAGTACATTTTGAGATGGTTTTTGGGACAAGTCGTCCCTTTATACTTGTCGAAGTCCGACACTTTGAACTTCGGGGGAATAACAACATCGGGTACTAAGCAAAGATCCGTCATGTCTGCGAACGGATAATCCCCAAATCCTTCCACGGCTCTCAATCTTTCCTCGAGGAGATCAAGCTTCCTCTTTTCTTCAGTTGCCGGGGACGATCCTTCCGTGGACAAAACTATTGGTTGTGTTGCGATGTTGGGCTGAGGCAACGTGCTGGGTGCCGGCCCTTCGGGGATCGGGGGATAGAACTCGACATCCCTTCGAGCATAGTCTTGAGGGTCTTTGTGGACTTCTTCGGGCTGTTGAGGAGGCTCTCTTTCAAGGACGGGAGAAGCAATATGGCCCACATCGTCTTGCAAGACGGGTGGTGAGTAGTTGGGTGGCAATCCATAAGGGTAAGCCGCTCGGTTGTATCCCAGGTGAGGGCTGCCATCGTGCCCCAGTGTGTCCCTTCCCCGTCCTACTATGTTTGAGGGAGGATGGTGCGCAGTTGCCAAGAGAGTCGGGTCTGCTTCGGCAGCCGAACTGACAGCGGCAGCGGTGGCCGCGTTCTTCTCCATGAGCTGCCTCATACCTAACATGGCCTCCATCATGGAGGCCATTTGTTCTTTCAGAGCTGACATGTCGGCTTTCATCTGTTCCTGTGTCTCCTCTTGATCACCCATCGTTCTAGATTTGGATCTGGTGCGATAGGGATGCCTTGTGGCGCGTTTAGTTATGGTGTTTTTCCCTAAAAAACCAAACGTGAGGAGTAGGTAAAGAAAGAAAGAAAATGTATGCTAGAGATGAAATATAGGAGTGATTTGATTTGCACAAGCTTTTTGGAGTAGAAACATGGGACCAACTCATTTTATTTCAAAAAGAAAGTCGTATCTAGTCAAGGTCTGAGAGACCATACAAGTTTCCTAACGATTTCTAATTATGTGGGCCATTAAGTCTATCATATGCTGACAATAGCCGAGAAGCCCATGAATCTCTTCGGGGGCGGAGTAGGTGTCTGCCATCGCCTTGGCCTTGGCTAACAAGCGGGGAAGTTCTTGACTCCCGTTCAAGGTAAGAGCAAACCGATCCATCCACATGGTTGCCTCTTGGTGTAAAGAGTCGATCACCCTTCCTCTAGCCTCTTTTTCCGCGTATACTTGAGCATACTCGTCCGCGATCCTATGCTCGTGGGCCGTGGCTAGACCTAACTCTTCTTGGTACTTGGTGATGATAGCTAGCATGTTGGTCTCCGTCTCGCATAAACGCTGAGACAAGCTTCTTTTGGACCTTGAACAAGCGACTAACTCCTCTTTCAGAACCATGCTATGCGCTCGCGACTGGTCCCTCTCTTCCCTTCGCAGCTTGAGTTCACTATTGCTACCCCATAGAGCTCCACGAAATTTATTCCGACCATACTCTTCCTTGCGAGCCCTCTTGGTCTCTTGTTCAAGGGCTCTTGCGGTAGTTGCATTCTCTTCCCGTAACCCGGCACACTCCTTCCGAATGTGTGTAGCGGCCAACTTGAACTTCTCCTTGGCAAGTTTCGCCTTTCCTAACTCGCTCTTGAGAGCTTGGACTCCTTCGTCCTCTTCCGGTGCTTCAAAACTTTCTTCGCTGACGACTTTTAACTTGGTGAGCCAATCTAAACCTCGTATATGAACTTTTAACCATTCATGGTACCCACCAATGATGCCATTACGAATGCCCCTAAGTTCTTGATCTTTCCTTAACGGGGTTTCCCATGCCTTATGGATTCTTTGTATAGCCTTGGAATTTTGTGCGCCAAAATCCCTCACAAGGAAAGGAGACATGCCTTCTTCCGTCGGTGCTCCCCTCATGGGGTACCCTAGTTGTCTTATAGCGAGCGCGGGATTGTAGTTAATACAACCCCTCGTTCCTATCAGCGGAATGTTTGGGTATCCTCCGCATGAGAAAAGGACTCCTTCTTTTCCTTCCTTCCATCGGGGGAACCAATTGATTGTTCCACCTCCTATCCCGGCCAAAAGCTGGTCCCAATCTATTTTCCTCTTTTCAGTACACGAGCGATGACTCAGGATTGGACATGGATGCCTTGTGTCTTGTTGGAACAAGTGCGAAACCAACCAAACACAGAGGGCGGGCAAGCAACAGATGATCCGTGCGCTACTCTTTTCGCACCTTCGGTCAATTGTGTCAAATAAATCTGCCAAGACAGCTACCACCGGACTTTCCTTGCTATGGTGGTATGCAAGGAAAGCGTCGATTGCTGCTAGGTCCACTAAACCATCCACATTTGGAAAGAGGACGACCCCAAAAATTAGCAAAGCTAACACATCCATAAACGGGACCCAATCTCCTTGATTGGCCATACCCCTCGCCTTGTCTTCTAGGTACCTCCGTGGTAGGCCCGCTATGCCGTTCCGAGTCTGTTTTATGCGGTCCAAACCTCTTGCTGAATCCTTGACCACAGTTGCGATTCTGCTCAAAGAGGGGAGACACCCGGAGGAAAGGTATGGTTTTCTTCCCCCGAGAGGACACCCTAGAATTTCCTCAAATTCTTCAATGGTTGGTACCAATTGGAAGTCTCCGAATGTGAAGCATCTCAAAGGCTGGTCGTAGTATTGGGTGACTGATGCAATGGCTTCTATGGATACCTCTGCTAAGGTCAACTCTAAGATCTTTCCGTAAGTCTTGCGGAAGGCTTGCATTTGGAGAGGTCCCATCAACCGCCCTAATTCCTTGATGTTGGTGGTATCTAGGCTTTTAACCTTGACTTGGTAAAACCTCATGCCGGCTTGATTTGTCCCCATGCTTACTAAAGTGAGACAAAAAGCTGGTGCAAATCAAAACTCCGATATCTCATGGGTGGAATGGATGAATGCATGAAGGAATGCATATAACACAGATGCAATCTAGGAATGCGGGGGTCCGGGGAATTTGTCCCCTTCTTAGATACAACGTCTAGGGGTAGCAAAGTGCCCCAACGTACGTTTTTAAGAAGGCGACACGGACCCTCCGTTGGTTTGTTTACAGAAGGGATCAAGACAGAACCCATATGCGATGCCTATGCAAAAGACACAATGCGGGAATGTACATAGTATGACAATATTCACTGAACATAAGCAAAAGGGTATATGATACTTATGCATGGCAGTTGTGAAAAATGGCACGCAGCGTATTCGCTCCGTGCCTCCCTATTTAAGGGACCTATAAGGGAGAGAACTAACTAGGCATTTAGTGATAACCCCCAAGGTAGTCATATATCTTTTGATAGTTTCTAGAGGTATCATTCTCTTCGAAGAACATATTGCAGCAGTAGGGACTACTAGCAACAATAAGTTTTCAAAGAGAAAAGCTCTAGATGAGGGTTCACTATAATCAAGCAAGTCGGAGACCTAGCATGATCACAGATTCACCTCCGCTCCTTATGTTCCCATGAACCCGGGTATAGGGCCCTTTTTCACTCACAGTGTGTGCAAATAGTGTTGGTGTTTGTGTGCATCAAATGAATAAATATATACCTCATGCATACATTTTAAAACGCACTAAAAGCAATAAAGAGTTTATATACACAAGAACATAATGAAAGGAAACCAACAAAGGGGTAAGTCACGGTAAAACTTTGCACAAGATTAAATGGCCTAACTCTCTAAAAAAAGTCCCCAGTGGAGTCGCCAACTGTCGCAACCTACCCTTCGGCGGGAGGGCGACGCGTGACTCGCGGGATGCGGGTTCCACAAAAGGAATACGCGCAGAGTCGCCACCAACGTTTATTTGAGGAAAACGTCGGAAAAACCGGAAAAGACGGGATCTACGAACTTTTTAAGTGAAAGGCTCGGGAGTTGTATTTACGCGCGGGGAAGGTATTAGCACCCCACACGTCCGTCACAAGGGACGGCAGCCTTTAATCGAATGTGCAAACATGACTTTGATTTTTAGTTCCCTTTTATGTCCTTATATCTTTTATACCCTTTTTATATTTTTTTCCTTTTTTGTGGTCGACAAGGGTGTTTCCCTTTGCTCCTACGTATTCCTCAATTTGCGATGAGGAAATCAGACCTACGTAGTTCTTTCTTATCAAGTGATTCTTTTTTACTTAAAAGGTGATCATTTTAAGGCGTTGGACCTTGAGAATGATCCATTTTACTTAGTAAGAAATTGAAATGACAAACTTCAAAAACCTATTTTTGTGGACGAGCTTGACTAGGCGAGTTGATTTTAGCCTTAGTTTCACTTTAGTTATTAGTCAATTCAATTAAGAATGAGAAATCCCAAAGAGAAAACGTCCGATTGATTTTCCGCTTTATTTTGCTGAAAGATATTTTTTGATTATTATATTATTTTTTACCTCTTTTTGATTTCCAACGTGGTTACGGCACGACCGAGCGGTCGGAATTCATTTTAACCGAAGTTAACGGATAATACAATTCAAACGTTCGGTGGAAATTTATTTTATTTTTAAGTTAAGCGAGAAATGACTTAAGTAAAATGGCTTAAGCACGTCAAAAGGGGGTATAAAAAGTAAATAAAACGAGGATAAAAATACACGAAACACAATGTGGACCACCACGGGTACATAAAATGAATCGAAAAGCTTGGTTCGAGGTACTTACCCGTTGAAGATCGAAGAACGATGAAGAACGAATGAAGAACGTCGAAGAACGGTCGAAACCTTTGCGAAATTCCTCACGGAAAACGTTACGGAAACGTTTCGGAAGCGCCTCGGCTTAGATTTTCTTCACGGAAACAATTTTTCCAAGCAAATTCGAAAGAGAGAGAAGTGCCTAAGGGGCTGAACCCTTTTCCTTCTCACTTCCTCCCCTATTTATAGCAAAATAGGGGAGATGCTTGCCGCCCAGCTCGCCCAGGCGAGCAGGGTTGCTTCCTCCCGAAGCAACAGCCTTCTGGAGGAATATTCTGGAGGGCCCAAGTGGGCCTGGTTGCTATTTGCACCCCCATTTTTACTAAGTACACCCCTGCCTTTTTTTGGTGATTCTTTTTTCGTAAAGTTACGGAAACTTACGAATTTCGTAATGATACTTGTTTTCTTTCCGTAATGTTACGGAACCTTGTGGATTACATAATCATCCCCTTTTTGACTTACGGAACGTTACGGAACCTCACTTATTTGTGCAACGATGCTTCCATTTGATTTCCGGTGTGTCACGGAACCTTACGGATTGTGCATCAATATTTTCTTTCGTTTTTCGGCATGTCCCAGAATTTCACAAATTGCCTAATGATGGGTGCCAAGCACCTCACAAGGACCAAAGAAAAGTCGCATGTCATCAAGCAAAGGTCCCCGGACGAAATTAGGGTATGACAGAGACGCTTGAAATTGAACAACGGAAGATCTCGAGAAATTCAAATGGTCATAACTTTTCACACGAAGTCCGATTCAGGCACTTAATATATAGAGATTCTCGAAATTGAACAACGGAAATTCTCGAGAAATTGAAATGGTCATAACTATTCACTCGGATGTGCAATTCAAGTGCATCACATATCGAGACGCTTGAAATTGAACAACATGAGCTCTTGAGAAATTCAAATGGTCAGAACTTTTCACACGGAGGTCCAATTCAGGCGCATCACATATCGAGACGCTCGAAATTGAACAACAGAAGTGATATGAACCCTCATGGCACAAGGGCTGACTTAGGATCGTCTAGGATTAAACCTTGATGGAAAATGCGGAAATTGATTAAGGAAAGGATGGAAAATAAGGTGGTTAATTTCGTGGGTCTTAATAAGGTGGTTTCTGGCATAAAATGGATGAATGGGATGGTAAAACGTAGGTTAAGTGGTGGCTGGACAGAAATATAGAAATGGCAATAACGGAAGCTACAGAGCTCCAAATGAGGTGATTCCAAAACGAGGTGAAAGGTCTCGTTTTG
Source organism: Glycine max (assembly GCF_000004515.6). Lineage (NCBI taxonomy): Eukaryota > Viridiplantae > Streptophyta > Magnoliopsida > Fabales > Fabaceae > Glycine > Glycine max. The sequence goes on from NC_038256.2 coordinate 15,404,283, forward strand.
AAATTCAATTTAGGCTCAAGAATCACTTAATTTGAGTGTGTAAAATGGGAGTTATGGTCACGAGATAATTTTGGGTAGAGGTGGATTTTCTGGAATTGTGGTTTGAAAGAACAAGGGTGGAGATGATAGGAAGGAAAGAATCACTCTTTCCAGCGAGGGCAACACACAAAGGTTGTGAAAGTCCTTTGATACAGCCAGGGTGTTCTTGAATCACTCAAGAATTTAGGAGAATCACTCTCACTAAGATAAAAGAGATAAACTCTAATTTTCTGAATAAAACTCAACTTGTGTTTATTGATAAAATGGTTCAGCTTATATAGAAGCTTTACAGCAGATTTTAGTAATGAACCACTAACCTATAATTAAAATAACTTATTGCCATTAACCTAGGGAATTAAAAAAAACTTAATGGTTGAGTGTAACTGAAATTGTGGCAACCAAAAGTCACCCCCAACAGCCAACAAGTCAGCCACCATTTGGTCTCCCAAAAGGCTGATGCCTAGGTTGCCAATTGGGCCCTTATTACAACTTGAACTAAACCTAACTAAAGCCCTTTTAGTTGATTAACCCAAAACATATTTTTGGTCAGCCAACTTTACAAGGATTGGGCCATTATTTAGACAAACTAAACACTCTAAAATTGAAACAAAGTGGTGTCATTTAGTCCTCCTCCATTTGGGCCATGATACAACTCACAACCTTGGACTTTTCTCCTTGAAACTTGGGCTTGTATTCAAATAGTATGGATAGCACTTGTTGAAGAGCTTCCTTGGCTTTCCTTGCTCTAGCCCTTGTCATAGGTCCTCCAAGTCCTTCAAGTGGATCCTTGCCCTTGCTCTTGGTCATGTCCTCATCATTCTCTCCCTCTTGAGAAGGATTTGTCCTCAAATCGGATTCTCCATCTGCATCAAAAAGAGGTAAATCAGAGACATTGAAGGTGGAACTAACATTATACTCACCGGGCAGCTCAACTTTGTAAGCATTGTCATTGATTCTGTCAAGCAGTTGAAATGGTTCATCTCCCCTTGGTTGAAGCTTTGATTTCCTCTGTTCCGGAAACCTTTCTTTTCTCATGTGCACCCAAACCCAATCTCCGGGTTCGAAGACAACCTTCTTTCTTCCTTTGTTGGCTTGTTTAGCATAGCTTTTATTTTTCCTCTCAATTTGATCTTTGACTCTCCCATGAAGCTTCTTCACATAGTCCGCCTTTGCTTGACCTTCTTTATGCTTAAAAACAGAAACATTAGGCATAGGCAAAAGATCAAGAGGAGTTAGTGGGTTAAAACCATAAACAACTTCAAAATCATCAAAAGTGTTAGTGGTCAAAATCTGATTTTTGCAAAACAAGATATATAGTGACTGTTTAGCACGAAACAACCTCTTGACCTCACTTTTTGTGGCTAAATAGCTCTCCCTCACTTCAAGTGTTTCACTTTTTGTGGCTAAATAGCTCTCCGATTAAGGTGCATAATATATCGCGACATTGGTTATTGAAAAATGGAAGCTCCCGAGAAATTAAAATTGTCATTACTTTTAACTCGGATGTCCGACTCATGCACATCAGATATCGAGACGCCCGAAATTGAACAACGGAAGCTCTCAAGAAATTCAAATGGTCATAACTTTTCACACGGAGGTCCGATTCAGGCGCAAGATATATCGAGACGTTCGTAATTGAACAACGGAAGCCCTCGAGAAATTCAAATGGTCATAACTTTGCACTTGGAAGTCCGATTCAGGAGCATCACATATCGAGACGCTCAAAATTGAACAACAGAAGCTCTCGAGAAATTCAAATGGTCATAACTTTTCACACGGAGGTCCGATTCAGGCACATCACATATGGAGACGCCCGAAATTGAACCATGGAAGATCTCGAGAAATTCAAATGGTCATAACTTTTCACACGGAGGTCCGATTCAGGCGCAAGATATATCGAGACGTTCGTAATTGAACAACGGAAGCCCTCGAGAAATTCAAATGGTCATAACTTTGCACTTGGATGTCCGATTCAGGAGCATCACATATCGAGACGCTCGAAATTGAACAACGGAAGCTCTCGAGAAATTCAAATGGTCATAACTTTTCACACGGAGGTCCGATTCAGGCACATCACATATGGAGACGCCCGAAATTGAACAACGGAAGATATCGAGAAATTCAAATGGTCATAACTTTTCACACGGAGGTCCGATTCAGGCGCATCATATATCGAGACGCTCGAAATTGAACAATGGAAGCTCTCGAGAAATTGAAATTGTCATAACTTTTCACTCGGATGTCCGATTCAGGCACATCTGATATCGAGACACCCGAAATTGAACCACGGAAGATCTCGAGAAATTCAAATGGTCATAACTTTTCACAGGGAGGTCCGATTCAGGCACTTAATATATTGAGACGCTCGAAATTGAACAACGGAATCTCTCGAGAAATTAAAATTGTCATAACTTTGCAAACAGGGGTTAGATTCATGCGTATATCCAATTCAAGCGCATCATATATCGAGACGCTCAAAATTGAACTACGGAAGCTCTCGAGAAATTAAAATGGTCAGAACTTTTCATACGAATGTCCGATTCTGGTGCATAATATATCGAGACGTTGGTTATTGAACAACAGATGCTCTCGAGAAATTCAAATGGTCGTAAATTTTCACTCGGATGTCCGATTCAAGCGCATAATATATCGAGACATTCGTAATTGAACAATGGATGCTCTCAAGAAATTTAAATGGTCATAACTTTTCACACGGAGGTCCGATTCAGGCACATCATATATCGAGACGCTCGAAATTGAACAAAGGAAGCTCTCAATAAATTTAAATGGTCATAACTTTTCACTCGGATGTCCGATTCAGGCGCATAATATATCGAGACATTCGTAATTGAACAACGAAATCTCTCAAGAAATTTAAATGGTCATTACTTTTCACACGGAGGTCCGATTCAGGCACATCATATATCGGGACGCTAGAAATTGAACAAAGGAAGCTCTCGAGAAATTTAAATGGTCATAACTTTTCACTCGAATTTCCGATTAAGGTGCATAATATATCGCGACATTGGTTATTGAAAAATGGAAGTTCCCGAGAAATTAAAATTGGCATTACTTTTCACTCGGATGTCCGAGTCATGCAAATCAGATATCGAGACGCCCGAAATTGAACAACGGAAGCTCTCAAGAAATTCAAATGGTCATAACTTTTCACACGGAGGTCCGATTCAGGCGCAGGATATATCGAGACGTTCGTAATTGAACAACGGAAGCCCTCGAGAAATTCAAATGGTCATAACTTTGCACTTGGATGTCCGATTCAGGAGCATCACATATCGAGACGCTCGAAATTGAACAACGGAAGCTCTCGACAAATTCATATGGTCATAACTTTTCACACGGAGGTCCGATTCAGGCACATCACATATGGAGACGCACGAAATTGAACCACGGAAGATCTCGAGAAATTCAAATGGTCATAACCTTTCACACGGAGGTCCGATTCAGGCGCAGGATATATCGAGAAGTTCGTAATTGAACAACGGAAGCCCTCGAGAAATTCAAATGGTCATAACTTTGCACTTGGATGTCCGATTCAGGAGCATCACATATCGAGACGCTCGAAATTGAACAACGGAAGCTCTCGAGAAATTCAAATGGTCATAACTTTTCACACGGAGGTCCGATTCAGGCACAACACATATGGAGACGCCCGAAATTGAACAACGGAAGATATCGAGAAATCCAAATGGTCATAAGTTATCACACGGAGGTCCGATTCAAGCGCATCATATATCGAGACGCTCGAAATTGAATAACGGAAGCTCTCGAGAAATTAAAATTGTCATAAATTTGCAAACAGGGGTTAGATTCATGCGTATATCCAATTCAAGCGCATTATATATCGAGACGCTCGAAATTGAACTACGGAAGCTCTCGATAAATTAAAATGGTCAGAACTTTTCATACGAATGTCCGATTCAGGTGCATAATATATCGAGACGTTGGATATTGAAAAACGGATGCCCTCGAGAAATTCAAATGGTCATAAAGTTTCACTCGGATGTCCAATTCAAGCGCATAATATATCGAGACATTCGTAATTGAACAATGGATGCTCTCAAGAAATTTAAATGGTCATAACTTTTCACACGGAGGTCCGATTCAGGCACATCATATATCGAGACATTCAAAATTGAACAAAGGAAGCTCTCGAGAAATTTTAATGGTCATAACGTTTCACTTGGATTTCCGATTTAAGTGCATAATATATCGAGACATTGGTTATTGAACAATGGAAGCTCCTGAGAAATTAAAATTGTCATTACTTTTCACTCGGATGTCCGACTCACGCACATCAGATATCGAGACGCTCGAAATGGAACAACGGAAGCTCTCAAGAAATTCAAATGGTCATAACTTTTCACACGGATGTCCAATTCAGGCACATCACATATGGAGACAATCAAAATTGAACAACAGAAGATCTCGAGAAATTCAAATGGTCATAACATTTCACACGGAGGTCCGATTCAGGTGCATCATATATCGAGACGCTCGAAATTTAACAACGGAAGCTCTCGAGAAATTTAAATTGTCATAACTTTTCACTCGGATGTCCGATTCAAGAACATCACATATTGAGACGCTTGAAATTGAACAACGGAAGCTTTCGAGAAATTCAAATGGTCATAAGTTATCACACGGAGGTCCGATTCAGGCGCATCATATATCGGGACGCTCGAAATTCAACAACTGAAGATCTCGAGAAATTTAAATTGTCATAACTTTTCACTCGGATGTCCGATTCAGACACATCACATATTGAGACCCTCGATATTAAACAATGGAAGCTCTCGTGAAATTCAAATGGTCATAACTTTTCACATGGAGGTCCGATTCAGGCGCATCATATATCGAGACGCTCGAAATTGAACAACGGAAGCTCTCTAGAAATTAAAATGGTCATAACTTTTCACTCGGATTTCCGATTCAGGTGCATAATATATCTAGACGCTACAAATTGAAAAACGGAAGCTCTCGAGAAATTTAAATGGTCAAAAATTTTCACTCGGATGTCCGATTCAGGCGCATCATATATTGAGACTCTCGAAATTGAACAACGGAAGCTCTCGAGAAATTAAAATTATCATAACTTTTCACTCGGATGTCTGATTCAGGCACATCACATATGGAGATGCCCGAAATTGAACCACGAAAGATCTCGAGAAATTCAAATGGTCATAACTTTTCACACAGAGGTCCGATTCAGGTGCATCATATATCGAGACGCTCGAAATTGAATATCGGAAGCTCTCAAGAAATTTAAATTGTCATAACATTTCACTCGGATGTCCGATTCAGGCACATCACATATCGAGACGCTCGAAATTGAACAACGAAAGCTTTCGAGAAATTCAAATGGTCATAAGTTATCACACGAAGGTCCGATTCAGAAACATCATATATCGAGACGCTAGAAATTGAACAACGGAAGCTCTCGAGAAATTGAAATGGTCATAACATTTCACACGGAGGTCCGATTCACGCATATCACATATGGAGACGCCCGGAATTGAACCACGGAAGATCTCGAGAAATTCAAATGGTCATAACTTTTCACACGGAGGTCCGATTCAGGTGCATCATATATCGAGACGCTCGAAATTGAACAACGGAAGCTCTCGAGAAATTTAAATTGTCATAACTTTTCACTCGGATGTCCAATTCAGAAACATCACATATTGAGACGCTTGAAATTGAACAACGGAAGCTTTCGAGAAATTCAAATGGTCATAAGTTATCACACGGAGGTCCGATTCAGGCGCATCATATATCGAGACGCTCGAAATTGAACAGCGGAAGCTCTCTAGAAATTTAATGGTCATAACTTTTCACTCGGATTTCCGATTCAGGTGCATAATATATCGAGACCCTAGAAATTGAACAACGGAAGCTCTCGAGAATTTAAATGGTAAAAAATTTTCACTCGGATGTCCGATTCAGGCGCATCATATATCGAGACGCTCGAAATTGAACAACGGAAGCTCTCGAGAAATTCAAATGGTCATAACTTTTCACACGGAGGTCCGATTCAGGCACATCACATATGGAGACGCCCGAAATTGAACAACGGAAGATATCGAGAAATTCAAATGGTCATAACTTTTCACACGGAGGTCCGATTCAGGCGCATCATATATCGAGACGCTCGAAATTGAACAATGGAAGCTCTCGAGAAATTGAAATTGTCATAACTTTTCACTCGGATGTCCGATTCAGGCACATCTGATATCGAGACACCCGAAATTGAACCACGGAAGATCTCGAGAAATTCAAATGGTCATAACTTTTCACAGCGAGGTCCGATTCAGGCACTTAATATATTGAGACGCTCGAAATTGAACAACGGAATCTATCGAGAAATTAAAATTGTCATAAATTTGCAAACTGGGGTTAGATTCATGCGTATATCCAATTCAAGCGCATTATATATCGAGACGCTCGAAATTGAACTACGGAAGCTCTCGATAAATTAAAATGGTCAGAACGTTTCATACGAATGTCCGATTCAGGTGCATAATATATCGAGACGTTGGATATTGAACAACGGATGCCCTCGAGAAATTCAAATGGTCATAAATTTTCACTCGGATGTCCGATTCAAGCGCATAATATATCGAGACATTCGTAATTGAACAATGGATGCTCTCAAGAAATTTAAATGGTCATAACTTTTCACACGGAGGTCCGATTCAGGCACATCATATATCGAGACGCTCAAAATTGAACAAAGGAAGCTCTCGAGAAATTTTAATGGTCATAACGTTTCACTCGGATTTCCGATTTAAGTGCATAATATATCGAGACATTGGTTATTGAACAATGAAAGCTCCTGAGAAATTAAAATTGTCATTACTTTTCACTCGGATGTCCGACTCACGCACATCAGATATCGAGACGCTCGAAATGGAACAACGGAAGCTCTCAAGAAATTCAAATGGTCATAACTTTTCACACGGAGGTCCAATTCAGGCACATCACATATGGAGACAATCAAAATTGAACAACGGAAGATCTCGAGAAATTTAAATTGTCATAACTTTTCACTCGGATGTCCGATTCATGCACATCACATATTGAGGCGCTCGAAATTGAACAACGGAAGCTTTCGAGAAATTCGAATGGTCATAACTTTCCACATGGAGTTCCGATTCAGGGGCATCATATATCGAGACGCTTGAAATTGACCAACGGAAGCTCTCGAGAAATTAAAATTGTCATAAGTTTTCACACGGAGGTCCGATTCACGCATATCACATATGGAGATGCCCGAAATTGAACCACGGACGATCTCGAGAAATTCAAATTGTCATAACTTTTCACACGGAGGTCCGATTCAGGTGCATCATATATCGAGACGCTCGAAATTTAACAACGAAAGCTCTCGAGAAATTTAAATTGTCATAACTTTTCACTCGGATGTCCGATTCAAGAACATCACATATTGAGACACTTGTAGGTAGTTATCGCCCTGCGGCTTGTCTTAAATTCAAATGGTCATAACTTTTCACACGGAGGTACGATTCAGGAGTATCATATATCGAGACGCTCGAAATTGAATAACAGAAGCTCTCAAGAAATTAAAATTGTCATAACTTTTCACACGGAGGTCCGATTCAAGCACATCACATATGGAGACGCCCGAAATTGAACTACGGAAGATCTCGAGAAATTCAAATGGTTATAACTTTCCACACGGAGGTCCGATTTAGGCGCATCATATATCGAGACGCTCGAAATTGAACAACGGAAGCTCTCGAGAGATTTAAATTGTCATAACTTTTCACTCAGATGTCCGATTTGGGCACATCACATATTTAGACGATCGAAATTCAACAACGGAAGCTTTCGAGAAATTCAAATGGTCATAAGTTATCACACGGAGGTCCGATTTAGGAACATCACATATCGGGACGCTCGAAATTGAACAACGGAAGCTCTCGAGAAATTGAAATGGTCATAACTTTTCACTCGGATGTCCGATTCAGGCGCATAATGTATCGAGACACTCGAAATTGAACAACGGAAGCTCTAGAGAAATTTAAATGATCACAAATTTTCACTCGGATGTCCAATTCATGCGCATTATATATCGAGACGCTCGAAATTGAACAATGAAAGCTCTCGAGAAATTAAAATTGCAATTACTTTTCACTAAGATTTCCAATTCAGGTGCATAATATATCGAGACATTGGTTATTGGACAACAGAAGATCCCAAGAAATTAAAATTGTCATTACTTTTCACTCGGATGTCCGATTGAGGCACATCATATATCGAGACGCTCGAAATTGAACAACGGAAGCTCTCGAGAAATTCAAATGATCATAACTTTTCACACGGAAGTCCGATTGAGGCACATCACATATGGAGGCACTTGAAATTGAACAACGGAAGATATCGAGAAATTCAAATGGTCATAAATTTTCACACGGAGGTCCGACTCAGGCGCATCATATATCGAAAGGCTCAAAATTGAACAACGGAAGCTCTTGAGAAATTAAAATGGTCATAACTTTACACACGGAGGTCCGATTCAGGCACATCACTTGTCGAGACGCTCGAAATTGAACAACGGAAGCTGACGAGAAATTCAAATGGTCATAACTTTTCACACGGAGGTCCGATTCAGGCACATCACTTTTGATTATTTCTTGTTTGTGAGTTTGGATGGTTATGCTTTATACTCTGATCTTTATATCTTTCTACTCCATTGTTATATCTGTGTTGATTCCCGAGTTCTTTGGCTTTTTGATGTTGCCAAAGGGGGAGAAAAAGTTGTAGAAAAAGCTTAAGAAAAAGCTTAACAAACTTAGAAATCAAGTGGTCATAAATTCCGAAATATAGGGGGAGTAAATGCACATTTTTTATCTATATACAATTGTTTGTTGCTTGCTTGAATCTTGATTTCAGGTATTGTATTGTCATCATCAAAAAGGGGGAGATTGTAGATGCAATTGCCTTTGGTGTTTTGATGATGATCATGATGATATGATGAAATTGATGCAAATGGGCTTTTCAAGATTAAATTCAAGACAATACTTCAAGATTACAAGTCACAACATCAAGATGATCACTAGTAAATTAGGAAGGGAATTCCTAATTGAATTAGCAAAAGGTTTGGCCAAGTAATTTAAATTAAAAAGTGTTTTTCAAAGGTTTTACTCTCTGGTAATCGATTACCAGAGGATGTAATCGATTACCAGTGGCCAAATATATTTTATAACAGCTACTAAAATTTGAATTCGAAATTTTAGACTGTGTAATCGATTACACAATTTTGGTAATCGATTACCAGCAGTTAATAAACATTTTAATTCAAATTTTAAAAGCTGTAATCGATTACACAATTACTGTAATCGATTACCAGACAAGATTTTCAGAAAAATAATTCTAAGAGTCACAACTTTTCAAAGGCTTTATTTATGACCACCAATGGTCTATATATATGTGACTTAAACACGAATTAGCTCAGAGTTTTTCAGAACAACAAGTGTTTATCCTCTCAAAGAGCAAAATCATTTTATCCTCTTAAGAATTCCTTGGACAATTCAATTGTAATTCATTAAGGAATTATTTGAGTGCTCAATCTGTAAAATCCATCTCTTTCTAGAGAGATTTATTCTTCTTCTTCTCCTCATTCTCTAAGGGATTAAGAGACCGTGAGTCTCTTGTTGTAAAGGAATTCTAAACACAAAGGAAGGATTGTCCTTGTGTGTTTAGAACTTGTAAAAGGAATTTACAAGATAGTGGAACTCTCAAGCGGGTTGCTTAGGGACTGGACGTAGGCACAAGGGTGTGGCCGAACCAGTATAAATCTGAGTTTGCACTTTCTCTTCCCTTAATCTCCTTTATTTATTATTGCTTTATATTCATATTCAAATTGTTTTATTTGAATCAGTATTTAAGAAGATTGTCATTAAGGGAATTCATAACTTGAATAAAAAGTGAAATAGATTTTTAATTGGGGAAGTAGTTTGGAATATCTTAATTCAACCCCCCCTTCTTAAGATATCTGAGGCCACTTGTCTAACAAGTGGTATCAGAGCTTCATTCTTGTATAAAGTTTAGAAGCTTCAAGAAAAAGATGGCCTCAGCAAATTCCTTATTTCCAGAAGGGAATTCTATCAATAGACCTCCAATCTTTAATGGAGAGGGTTACCACTACTGGAAAACCCGAATGCAAATTTTTATTGAGGCAATAGATCTAAATATCTGGGAAGCCATAGAAATAGGGCCTTATATACCCACCACAGTAGAAAGAGTTTCAATAGATGGTAGTTCATCAAGTGAAAGCATAACTATAGAAAAACCTAGAGATAGATGGTCTGAAGAGGATAGAAAACGAGTACAATACAACTTAAAAGCCAAAAACATAATAACATCTGCCCTGGGAATGGATGAATATTTCAGGGTTTCAAATTGTAAGAGTGCTAAGAAAATGTGGGACACTCTTCGATTAACACATGAAGGAACTGCAGATGTTAAAAGATCTAGGATAAATGCACTAACTCATGAGTATGAATTATTTAGAATGAATGCAAATGAAAATATTCAAAGCATGCAAAAGAGATTTACACATATAGTAAATCATTTAGCAGCCTTAGGCAAAGAATTTCAAAATGAGGATCTCATAAACAAGGTGTTAAGATGTTTAAGTAGAGAATGGCAACCCAAAGTAACGGCCATTACTGAGTCAAGAGATTTGTCTAATATGTCCCTTGCCACTTTGTTTGGAAAGTTGTAGGAACACGAGATGGAACTATTGAGATTACATCAACATGAAGAAAATGACAAGAAAAAGAAAGGAATTGCTCTTAAAGCATCATCCTCAATTCAAGAAGAAAGTGATCAGGATAATGATCCAGAAGATGATGATGATCTAAGTTTTTTTGTAAGAAGATTCAACAAGTTTCTTAAAGTAAGAGGAAATCAGAAGCGACCCAATTTTAAATCAAAGAGAAGGACAGAAAATTCATCCTTTACTCTAAAATGTTTTGAATGCAATCAACCTGGACATCTGAGGGTTGATTGTCCCATCTTCAAGAAAAAGATGGAAAAATCTGAAAAGAAAAATCATAGTGAAAAGAAACTGAAGAAAGCATACATCACATGGGATGAAAATGATATGGAATCTTCTGAAGATTCTGAAAATGAAGAGATAAATCTCTGCCTTATGGCTAAAAGTTACGAAAGTGATGAAGAGGTAACATCTTCAAATAACTTATCTATTTCTTTTGATGAATTGCAAGATGCATTTGCTGATCTGCATAAAGAGTCAATTAAACTTGCAAAATTAGTTTCATCTTCAAAGAAAACAATTTCAAATTTAGAAAATGAAATTTCAAATCTTTGTTTACTTAATATAACATCTAAATTATTTTTACTATATGAAAATTTTGCAAGTGAATTTTTCAACTCTTTAATTTCTTTTACATATTTATCACAACAACTACAAGAATTTGATATTTTCTTGTCAGAAATAGTGGAGATATTAACTTTTTCATTTGTTTTAGAAATTGAGACTTCATTTCTAAGAAGATGTATCAGATAAACAACAAAAGTTTCATAAAAACTTTTCCACTTCCACACAAAAATGTAATTCTAATTCTATCACTTGTTTTTACTGTGGAAGAAAAGGACATGGCATATCAACTTGCTACTTCAAGAAAAATTACAGTAACATTAAAATGATATGGGTCCCAAAAGGATCCTCAGTTTATACTAACATGCAAGGACCCAATAAAATTTGGGTACCTAAGTCAAAAACTTGATTATGCAGGTATCTTTGAGAAAGAAGTGGTACATAGATAGCGGATGTTCAAAACATATGACTGGAGATGCATCAAATTTTACACATATCTCTCCAAAGAAAAGCGGGCATGTAACATATGGTGACAACAACAAAGGTAGAATCCTTGGAGTGGGTAAAATAGGTACAAATTCTTCAAACTCCATTGAAAATGTTCTACTTGTTGAAGGACTTAAGCATAGCCTGCTTAGCGTTAGTCAACTATGCGACAAAGGCTATCTAGTATCATTTGATTCTCAAAAATGTCTTATAGAACATAAGCATGACATTAATATAAAGCATGTAGGACATAGAGTCAATAATGTTTACATGATAGACTTTAGCATAAAACAAGAAAACAATCATTGCTTTCTTAGTAAAGATGATGATCCATGGTTATGGCATAAAAGAATTGCTCACATAAACATGGATCACTTAAATAAATTAATTTCAAAAGATTTAGTAATTGGTTTGCCTAAATTGAAATTTGAAAAAGATAAACTATGCGATGCATGTCAAAAGGGCAAACAAACAAGAGTCTCATTCAAACCTAAAAATGTTGTTTCAACCACTCAACCCTTACAGTTATTGCATATGGATTTATTTGGTCCATCTAGAACCATGAGTTTTGGAGGAAATTACTATGCTCTAGTTATAGTTGATGATTTCTCTAGATATACTTGGACATTATTTATTACACATAAAAGTGATTCATTCCAAGCATTTAGAAAACTAGCTAAAGTCATACAAAACAAGAAAAATCTTAAGATTGCATCCATTAGAAGTGATCATGGGGGTGAATTTGAAAACAAAGATTTTGAATTATTCTGTGATGAACATGGTATTGAACACAATTTTTCTGCACCTAGAACCCCTCAACAAAATGGAGTTGTTGAGAGGAAAAATAGGTCATTGGAAGAAATTGCTAGAACTTTATTAAATGATACTTCTCTTCCAAAGTATTTTTGGGCTGAAGCGGTCAATACTGCATGTTACATCATGAATAGGGCCTTAATAAGACCTATTTTAAAGAAAACCCCATATGAGTTATTTAATGGTAGAAAACCTAATATTTCTCATCTACATGTTTTTGGTTGCAAATGCTTTGTGCTTAATAATGGTAAAGATAATCTAGGAAAATTCGATGCAAAATCTGATGAAGGTATTTTTCTTGGATATTCATTACAAAGCAAACATATAGGATATATAATAAAAGAACTATGAATATCGAGGAATCCATTCATGTTACCTTTGATGAATCTAATGCTATCTTGTCAAGAAAGAATATGCTAGATGATATTGCAGATTCTTTGGAACATATGAATATTCATGAACAAGATTCCAAAGGAAATGATAAAGGAAACAATGAAGATCCTCCAGAAGAAGTCAAATCCAATGATGAACTTCCAAGAGAATGGAAAGCTTCAAGAGATCATCCCCTCGACAACATTATTGGTGATATCTCAAAAGGGGTAACAACTAGACATTCTCTTAAAGATTTATGCAATAATATGGCTTTTGTATCTATGATTGAACCTAAAAATATAAAAGAAGCTATAGTAGATGATAACTAGATCATTGCCATGCAAGAAGAACTGAACCAATTTGAAAGAAACAATGTGTGGAAATTAGTAGAAAAACCTGAAAATTATCCTGTTATAGGGACAAAATGGGTTTTTAGAAATAAATTAGATGAACATGGTATAATTATTAGAAATAAAGCCAGGTTAGTAGCAAAAGGGTATAATCAAGAAGAAGGAATAGACTATGAAGAAACATATGCTCCTGTTGCAAGATTAGAAGCCATTAGAATGCTTTTGGCATATCCATCCATAATGGATTTTAAACTTTATCAAATGGATGTTAAGAGTGCCTTTCTAAATGGCTTAATTCAAGAAGAGGTATATGTTGAACAACCCCCTGGTTTTGAAATTCCTGATAAACCAAACCATGTTTATAAATTACAAAAGGCTCTTTATGGTTTGAAACAAGCCCCTAGGGCGTGGTATGAACGCTTAAGCAATTTTCTTCTAGAAAAAGAATTCTCTAGAGGTAAAGTGGATACCACATTGTTCATAAAGAGAAAGCATAATGATATTTTGTTGGTTCAAATATATGTTGATGATATAATTTTTGGATCCACTAATGATTCATTGTGCAAGGAGTTTTCCCTTGATATGCAAAGTGAATTTGAAATGTCAATGATGGGAGAACTAAAGTACTTTCTGGGATTACAAATCAAGCAAACTCAAGAAGGTATACTCATCAATCAATCCAAGTACTGCAAGGAATTGATCAAAAGATTTGGGATGGATAGTGCAAAACACATGTCCACACCTATGAGCACTAGTTGTTACTTAGATAAAGATGAATCTGGTCAGTCTATAGACATAAAACAATATCGAGGTATGATCGGATCTCTTCTTTATTTATCTGCTAGTAGACCTGATATTATGTTTAGTGTATGCATGTGTGCTAGGTTTCAATCCAACCCCAAACAATCACATTTAAGTGCAGTAAAGAGAATCATGAGATATCTATTAGGAACAATCAATTTAGGATTATGGTATCCTAAGAATTCAACATGTAACTTAATAGGATATTCTGATTCTGATTTTGCCGGATCTAAAACTGATAGAAAAAGTACAAGTGGAACTTGTCAATTCATTGGATCAGCTCTTGTCTCATGGCGTAGTAAGAAACAAAACAGTGTTGCTTTATCTACTGCTGAAGCGGAGTATATCTCTGCCGGTAGTTGTTGTGCATAGATTTTATGGATGAAGCAACAATTATCTGACTATGGCATCATTCTTGATCGCATACCTATTAAGTGTAATAATACTAGTGCCATAAATCTATCCAAAAACCCAGTTCAACACTCTAGAACTAAACATATAGAGATTAGACACCACTTTCTTAGAGATCATGTCCTAAAGGGAGATTGTGTATTAGAGTTTGTTGATACTAAGAATCAACTTGCTGATATTTTCACAAAACCTCTCCCCAAGGAAGTGTTCTTCTCTATTAGAAGAGAATTAGGTCTCTTAGATGTAAGAGATTTAGAAAAATAGGGATTGATTGGTTGATTGATTGATTGAGTTACTCTTATTTATTGTTTGTAGATTATTTTGTTTGTTTGATCTTGTTTGAATTCTTGTTTTTATGATAGAATTTATGATTTCTTGTGTATATAATAATTGAATGATTGAATTTAGTGTATTAGTAGTGAAAATTAATCATATAGGATGTATTTTAGCATAAACATAGATATTCTCTTAAGAAACTAGCCTAGGATAGGCTCTGGTAATCGATTACCATCCAGTGTAATCGATTACACATGAACAGGCAGCCTGTAATCGATTACAACATCCTGTAATCGATTACCAGTAGGCTTGTTGGTCCTGTAATCGATTACCAATACCTGTAATCGATTACAATACGTCATCTTCTATAAATACTCACGAAATCAGAGCTGCTGCGCAGCCAAAGCCTCCTCCACGTTTTCCTCCATACCTAAAACTTCAAATCTTCGAATCTCACTCAATTCTTCACCAAATCACGTCCCGTAAAGCCCAATCTTCCTCTTTTTCACTCCTCTTTCACTTCCACCGATCAAAATCCACAAAAACTTCATCAAATGGCATAGCCATCGAAGAAGAGAAAGGGATCATCCTCCACCACTGCTGCTGCTGCCCATCGCCGCCACGGCCCATCCGGAGCACCCACAACACCTATTCATCCTTCTTTGACATCTCCAAGATCATCAACATTGTTTTCATCCAATGATCAGCGTCTACGGTACCTTTCTCAGTTTTCTTCTAGAATAATCTTAGACCCTAAGTACCTAGACATAGAATTCTTTAATGATGAAACGTTTGATTGCTATCAAGTGTTTCAAAATTCTGGTCTTGTTGATTTCTTGTCATTAAAATTGCTATATTATCCTGAACTTGTAAAGGTCTTCTACTACAATTTAAAAATTCTGGATGGCATTATTATTTCTGAGGTGCATGGTATTTCTATGGTCATTGATCAGTCACTATTCTTTTCTTTGACTCATTTACCCAGTCAAGGTGCACCTTTTGAGGGCACCATTGTTGATGACTGGAAATTCGATTATTCGAGTCATGATGCTCGTCGCATGGTCTGCAATGATCAAGCTAAAATGACCGGTAGATTGCTGGCCGGGTCATTAACATTTGATAATCGCATCATGCACTATATCATTGTTAGGATTTTGCTTCCTCGATCTTCAAATTTAGTTCAAGCCTCTGAGGAGGATTTGATTCTTATGTGGGCTTTTCTTACCGGTCGTCAGATCGATTGGGCCCATTTGGTTCGGTACCGAATGCATAAGGCATTACGGGCCAATGCACCTCTTCCTTATCCACATTTGATTACTCTGTTTTTGCGTCATTTTCAAATTCCGCTTGATGATGAACCCTTTGTTCAAGTCAAGCGTTCCTTTGCAATTGGTGCTAGTGCAGTGACCTCCTTTGGGTACCGTAAAGATCGGAATGGTCAATGGCTGAAGAAGGATGCACTCCCTCCTCAAGATGAACGTACTCCTTCACCTCCTCCTCAACGCGAAGATTCCGCACTCATGAATGAAGTCCTCTCCGAATTACGGGGTCTTCCTTCTTATGTTGGTGACCGCTTCGACTCGTTAGATACACGCTTTGCCGGTATGGACATTCGCCTCACACAGCTTGAAGAGGATGTCGGATACATTCGTCAGAGTTTCGATCTTCCACCACCACCTCCGTCTTCTTAGATTTTAGTTTCTAATTATATGTCTTTTATAAGCCGTGTATTTTGGCTATTTAGTCTCTTAGAGTTTAAATTATTTTGTTAAGTACTTTGCTTATTTATCTTGTGGTATTTAGATTTCATCCTTTTTCTGCTTTGACATTATGTGGTTGTTGACATTTTGAGTTATTTGGATTCTGGTTTGATTATTTCTTGTTTGTGAGTTTGGATGGTTATGCTTTATACTCTGATCTTTATATCTTTCTACTCCATTGTTATATCTGTGTTGATTCCCGAGTTCTTTGGCTTTTTGATGTTGCCAAAGGGGGAGAAAAAGTTGTAGAAAAAGCTTAAGAAAAAGCTTAACAAACTTAGAAATCAAGTGGTCATAAATTCCGAAATATAGGGGGAGTAAACGCACATTTTTATCTATATACAATTGTTTGTTGCTTGCTTGAATCTTGATTTCAGGTATTGTATTGTCATCATCAAAAAGGGGGAGATTGTAGATGCAATTGCCTTTGGTGTTTTGATGATGATCATGATGATGAAATTGATGCAAATGGGCTTTTCAAGATTAAATTCAAGACAATACTTCAAGATTACAAGTCACAACATCAAGATGGTCACTAGTAAATTAGGAAGGGAATTCCTAATTGAATTAGCAAAAGGTTTGGCCAAGTAATTTAAATTAAAAAGTGTTTTTCAAAGGTTTTACTCTCTGGTAATCGATTACCAGAGGATGTAATCGATTACCAGTGGCCAAATATATTTTATAACAGCTACTAAAATTTGAATTCGAAATTTTAGACTGTGTAATCGATTACACAATTTTGGTAATCGATTACCAGCATTTAATAAACGTTTTAATTCAAAATTTAAAAGCTGTAATCGATTACACAATTACTGTAATCGATTACCAGACAGGATTTTCAAAAAAATAATTCTAAGAGTCACAACTTTTCAAAGGCTTTATTTATGACCACCAATGGTCTATATATATGTGACTTAAACACGAATTTGCTCAGAGTTTTTTAGAACAACAAGTGTTTATCCTCTCAAAGAGAAAAATCATTTTATCCTCTTAAGAATTCCTTGGCCAATTCAATTGTAATTCATTAAGGAATTATTTGAGTGCTCAATCTGTAAAATCCATCTCTTTCTAGAGAGATTTATTCTTTTTCTTCTCCTCATTCTCTAAGGGATTAAGAGACCGTGAGTCTCTTGTTGTAAAGGAATTCTAAACACAAAGGAAGGATTGTCCTTGTGTGTTTAGAACTTGTAAAAGGAATTTACAAGATAGTGGAACTCTCAAGCGGGTTGCTTGGGGACTGGACGTAGGCACAAGGGTATGGCCGAACTAGTATAAATCTGAGTTTGCACTTTCTCTTCCCTTAATCTCCTTTATTTATTATTGCTTTATATTCATATTCAAATTGTTTTATTTAAATCAATATTTAAGAAGATTCTCATTAAGGGAATTCATAACTTGAATAAAAAGTGAAATAGATTTTTAATTGGGGAAGTAGTTTGGAATATCTTAATTCAACCCCCCCCCCCTTCTTAAGATTTCTGAGGCCACTTATCTAACAAAATGGTCATAACTTTTCACTCGGATGTCCGATACAGGCGCATAATATATCGAGACGCTCGAAATTGAACAACGGAATCTCGCGAGAAATTCAAATGGTCATAACTTTTGACACGGAGGTCCAATTCAAGAACATCACATATCGAGACGCTCGAAATTGAACAACGGAAGCTCTCGAGAAATTGAAATTGTCATCACTTTTCACTCGGATGTCCGATTCAGGCACATCAGGTATCGAGACGCTCGAAGTTAAACAACGGAAGCTCTCGAGAAACTCAAATGGTCATAACTTTTCACACGGAGGTCCGATTCAGGCACATCACATATGGAGACGCCCGAAATTGAACCACGGAAGATATCGAGAAATTCAAATGGTCATAACGTTTCACACGGAGGTCCGATTCAGGTGCATCATATATCGAGACGCTCGAAATTGAACAACGGAAGCACTCGAGAAATTTAAATGGTCATAACTTTTCACTTGGATGTCCGATTCAGGCACATCAGGTATCGAGACGCACGAAATTAAACAACGGAAGCTCTCGAGAAATTCAAATGGTCATAACTTTTAACACGGAGGTCCGATTCAGGCACATCACATATGGAGACGCTTGAAATTGAACAACGGAAGATATCGAGAAATTCAAATGGTCATAACTTTTCACACGGAGGTCCGACTCAGGCGCATCATATATCGAAACGCTCGAAATTGAACAACGGGATGCTCTTGAGAAATTAAAATGGTCATAACTTTACACACGGAGGTCCGATTCAGGCACATCACTTGTCGAGACGTTCGAAATTGAACAACGAAAGCTGACGAGAAATTCAAATGGTCATAACTTTTCACACGGAGGTTCGATTCAAGCGCATCATATATCGAGACGCTCGAAATTGAACAACGGAAGCTCTCGAGAAATTAAAATGGTCATAACTTTTCATACGGAAGTCCGATTCAGCTGCATAGTATATCGAGACGTTGGTTATTGAACAACGGATGCTCTCAAGAAATTCAAATGGTCATAAATTTTCACTTGGATGTCCTATTCAAGCACATAATATATCGAGACAATCGAAATTGAACAACGGAAGCTCTCGAGAAATTTAAATGGTCATAACTTTTCACTCGGATGTCCGATTCAGACGCATAATATATCGAGACGCTCGAAATTGAACAATGGAAGCTCTCGAGAAATTAAAATTGTCATAACTTTTCACTCGGATGTTCGATTCAGGCACATCACATATTGAGACCCTCGAAATTGAACAACGGAAGCTCTCAAGAAATTCAAATGGTCATAACTTTACACACGGTGGACCGATTCAGGCACATAACATGTTGAGACGCTCGAAATTGAACAACGTAAGCTCTCGAGAAATTCAAATGCTCATAACTTTTGACACGGAGGTCCGATTCAAGAACATCACATATCGAGACGCTCGAAATTGAACAACAGAAGCTCTCGAGAAATTGAAATGGTCATAACTTTTCACTCGGATGTCCAATACAGGCGCATAATATATCGAGACGCTTGAAATTGAACAACGAAATCTCACGAGAAATTCAAATGGTCATAACTTTTGACACGGAGGTCCGATTCAGGAACATCACATATCGAAACGCTCGAAATTGAACAACAGAAGCTCTCGAGAAATTGAAATGGTCATAACTTTTCACTCGGATGTTTGATATAGGCGCATAATATATCGAGGCGCTCGAAATTGAACAACAGAAGCTCGCGAGAAATTCAAATGGTCATAACTTTTGACACGGAGGTCCGATTCAGGAACATCACATATCGAGACGCTCGAAATTGAACAACGAAAGCTCTTGAGAAATTGAAATTGTCATAACTTTTCAGTCCGATGTCCGATTCAGGCACATCAGGTATCGAGACGCTCGAAATTAAACAACGGAAGCTCTTGAGAAATTCAAATGGTCATAACTTTTCACACGGAGGTCCGATTCAGGCGCATTATATATCGAGATGCTCGAAATTGAACAACGGAAGCTCTCGAGAAGTTTAAATGGTCATAACTTTTCACATGGAGGTTTGATTCAGTCACATCACATGTCGAGACACTCGAAATTGAACAACGGAAGCTGACGAGAAATTCAAATGGTCATAACTTTTCACACGGAGGTCCGATTCAAGCGCATCATATATCGAGACGCTCGAAATTGAACAACAAATGCTCTCGAGAAATTCAAATGGTCATAACTTTTCATACGGAAGTCCGATTCAGCTGCATAGTATATCGAGACGTTGGTTATTGAACAACGGATGCTCTCGAGAAATTCAAATGGTCATAAATTTTCACTTGGATGTCCGAGTCAAGTGCATAATATATCGAGACGCTCGAAGTTGAACAACAAAAGCTCTCGAGAAATTTAAATGGTCATAACTTTTCACTCGGATGTCCAATTCAGGCGCATAATATACCGAGACGCTGGAAATTGAACAGTGAAAGC
Organism: Glycine max; assembly: GCF_000004515.6. Classification (NCBI taxonomy): domain Eukaryota; kingdom Viridiplantae; phylum Streptophyta; class Magnoliopsida; order Fabales; family Fabaceae; genus Glycine; species Glycine max. The sequence continues at coordinate 15,424,947 of NC_038256.2, forward strand.
TCTCGAGAAATTAAAATTGTCATAACATTTCACATAGAGTTCCGATTCAGGAACATCACATATCGAGACCCTCGAAATTGAACAACAGAAGCTCTCGAGAAATTCAAATGGTCATAACTTTACACACGGTGGACGGATTCAGGCACATCACATGTCGAGACGCTCGAAATTGAACAACGTAAGCTCTCGAGAAATTCAAATGCTCATAACTTTTCACATAGAGGTCCGATTCAGGAACATCACATATCGAGACGCTCGAAATTGAACAATAGAAGCTCTTGAGAAATTGAAATGGTCATAACTTTTCACTCGGATGTTCGATTAAGGCACATAATATATCGAGACACTCAAAATTGAACAACGGAAGCTCGCGAGAAATTTAAATGTTCATAACTTTTCACTCAGATTTGCGGTTCAGGTGCATAATATATCAAGACATTTGTTATTGAACAATGGAAGCTCCCGAGAAATTAAAATTGTCATTACTTTTTGTCATACCCTAATTTCGTCCGGGGATTATAATTTGATGATATACAACCATTGATTGGCCGCTCCGAGATATTTGGCACCCTTTGTTGCACAATATGTGAAGTCTCGGGACGTGCCGAAAATCAAAAGGAAGCTGGCTTACGCGATCCGTGAAAATTCCGTGATGTGACGGAAATCGAAAGGAGGTATTTTTCGCAATCCGTGAGTTTTCGTAACTTCTTCGAAAGCTAAAAAAGAGTAAATACATAATCCGTAAGGACTCGTAACCTTGCGGAAGGAAAATAAGTATCGTTACGAAATTCGTAAACTTTCGTAACGTTACGAAAAAAGAATTACCAAAAAAGGTAGAGGGATGCATTTAGTAAAAGGGGGGTACAAATAGCAATCAGGCCCACTTGGGGCTTCCAGATTCTTCCTCCAGAAGGTTGTTGCTTCTGGAGGAAGCAACCTTGCTCGCCTGGGCGAGCTGGGTGGCAAGCTCCTCCCCTATTTTGCTATAAATAGGGGGAGGAGTGAAGGGAGAAGGGGTTCAGCCTTCTTGGCACTTCTCATTCTCTCGAAATTGCTGAGGAAAATTATTTCCGTGAAGAAAATCCAAGCCGAGGCGCTTCCGTAATGATTCCGTAACGTTTCCGTGAGTAATTACGCGAAGATTCTCGACCGTTCTTCAACATTCATCGTTCGTTCTTCGTTTTCTTCACTCTTCAACGGGTAAGTACCTCAAACCGAGCTTTTCAATTCATTCTATGTACCCATGGTGGTCCAAATTTTGTTTCATGTATTTTTATTCTCGTTTTCATTCACTTTCTATACCCCCTTTTGACGTGCTTCAGTCATTTATTTAAGTCATTTCTCGCCTAATCTAAAAATAAAATAAATTTCCACCGATCGTTTGAATTGTATCATCCGTTAATTTCGGTTAAAATGAATTCCGACCGTTCGGTCGTGCCGTAACCACGTTGGAAATAAAAAAAGAGGTAAAATAATAATATAATAATAAAAAAATACCTTTTAGTAAAATAAAGCGAAAAATCAATCGGACGTCTTCTCTTTGGGATTTCTCATTCTTAATTGAATTGACTAATAACTAAAGTGAAACTAAGGCTAAAATCAACTCGCCTAGTCAAGCTCGTCCACAAAAAATAGGGTTTTGAAAGTTTATCATTTCAATTTCTTACCAAGTAAAATGGATCATTTTTAAGGTCCAACGCCTTAAAATGATCACCTTTCAAAGTAAAAGAATCACTTGATTCACGCATAAGAAAGAACTACGTAGGTCTGATTTCCTCTTTGATGGAGGGTATGTAGGAGCAAGAGCCCCGCTTTTGTCGACCTCAAAAAATAAAAAGAGATAAAAGTTAAGGTAACACAATTTCCACAATTCTAAAAAATAGGTTGTTGTCCTTTGAGAAAAACGTGAGAGGTGCTAATACCTTCCTCAAACGTAAATACAACTCCCAAACTTAGAATTTTCATTTTGATCGGTTTCCTTCGGTTTTTCCGACGTTTTCCACAAATAAGCGTTGGTGGCGACTCCGTGCATCTTTCCTCCTTTGGAAAGAGCACCCGTGAGCCTCGCCTTCACCCGCCCGCAAAAGGGCACGTTGCGACAGTTGGCGACTCCACTGGGGACTATTTTTGTGAGTTAGGCCTATTTTAAGGATTTGTGGATTTGTGAAACTTTGTGTGTGCATTTGTTGAACTGTGTAAAATGTAAATAAATGTTGTCTATTTCGCATTCTTTACACTGCATTCTAAGCACCCACGGGTTTGAGTAAAAAAAAAAAAGGGCCCTACACCCGGGTTCATGGGAATTTAAGGAGTGGAGGTGAATCTATCATCATGCTAGGTCTCCGACTTGCTTGCTAATAGTGAAACCTCGTCTAGAGCTTTCTCTCTATATAATGTGTTGTCGTTGGTATTCCATACCGCCAAAATATTATTACCTTGAGTGATGATACCTCTAGAAAACAGCTGTGTGAGTTATGAATTGTTGGGGAGTAGTTAGTAGAGACCCCTAGATATTGTCTTATAGGTTCCCAAATAGGGGCAAAGAGCAAACACGCTCCGTGCCATTCGTTCTCATGCATTTTTTCGTAAAATAGCACTAGTTTATAGTTTTTGCTAGTGGTGTTTGGTTTCTTTAGAGTAATACATAACCTTTTTTATGCTACGTCGAGGCGCCATCATGCCCAAACGTAGCATTAAAATTGGATCTCTGCGGTCTCGTATGTATGAATTACCCCTTTGTGTTGTTTTCTTTCTGTTTCATGCATACGCATTGCATCATTCATGTCGGAGTCTTGATCAACCCCTTTTTTAGGTAAATGATGGGGACAAATCAAAATGGCAAAAGGTTTTATCAAGTCAAGGTTAAAAGTCTAGATGTCACTAGCCTCAAGGAATTGGGACGATTGATGGGACCTCTCCAAAGGAAAGCCTTCCGCAAAGTGTACGGGAAGATTCTAGATGTGACCGCAGCGGAGGTATTTACGGAAGCTGTTGTATCCCTCGCCCAATACTATGACCAGCCGTTGAGGTGTTTCACGTTTGGGGACTTCCAAATGGTACCAACTATCGAAGAGTTTGAGGAAATATTAGGATGCCCTCTTGGGGGGAGAAAACCGTATCTTTTCTCCGGTTTTCTTCCTTCCTTGAGCAAGATTGCAGCTGTGGTTGGAGATTCGGCAAAAGAGTTGGATCGCATGAAGCAAACTCGGAACGGCGTAGTGGGCCTGCCTCGGAAATACTTGGAAGGCAAGGCAAGGGATATGGCGAGCCAAGAGAAGTGGGGCCCGTTTGCGGATATATTAGCTTTGCTGATTTTTGGGGTTGTCCTCTTTCCGAACGTTGACGGTTTGGTGGACTTAGCCGCCATTGACGCTTTCCTCGCATATCACCATAGCAAGGAAAGTCCAGTGGTGGCTATCTTGGCAGATTTGTTTGACACCTTTGACCGGAGGTGTGAGAAAAACAGTGCACGGATTGTCTGTTGTTTACCCGCTCTCTGTGTGTGGCTGGTTTCACACCTATTCCAACAAGACACAAGACACCCGTGTCCGCTTCAAAGCTATCGCTCATGCACCGAAAAAGGAAGAGTCAATTGGGACCAACATTTGGCTGGAATAGGAGGCAGCGCAATCAATTGGTTTCCTCGTTGGAAGGAAGGCAAGGAAGGAGTTCTTTTCTCGTGTGGAGACTACCCTAATTTTCCATTGATTAGGGACTAGGTGGTGTATTAATTATAATCCCGCACTCACCATAAGACAGCTAGGGTACCCCATGAGGGGAGCGCCAACGGAAAGGAGTCTCTCACCTTTCCTTGTGAAAGATTTAGACGCGCAAGGTCTCAAGGTTATACAAAGAATCCACAAGGCGTGGAGGAGTCTGTTGAGGAAAGACAAGGAGCTTAGGGGCATCCGTAATGGCGTCATCGGAGGTTATCATGGATGGCTAAGAATTCACACGCGAGGGTTAGATTGGCTCTCCTAGTTGAAAGTTATCGATGAGGAGAACTTCGAAGCTCCGGAGGAAGATGAAGAAGTCCGAGCTCTAAAATTAGAGCTAGGGAAGGCAAGACTCGCCAAGGAGAAGTTCAAATCAGCTGCTACACACATCCGGAAAGAGTGCACCGAGTTACAAGAGGAAAACGCGGCCACTGCAAGAGCCCTTGAACAAGAAACCAAAAGGGCCTGCAAGGAGGAATATGGCCGAGAGAAATTCCGAGGAGCATTGTGGGGTAGCAACAATGAGCTCAAGCTCCGAAGAGAGGAAAGAGATCGGTCACGGGTGCATGGCATGATCTTAAAAGAAGAGTTAGTTGCTTGCGCGAGGTCCAAAAGGAGTTTGGCTCAACACTTGGAAGCCACGAAGCAAAGCATGCTAGCTATCATAGGGCAATACAAGGAAGAGTTGAACCAGTCTGTGGCCCATGAACAAAAGCTAGTGGAGGATTTTGCACAAGTGTACGCCGAAAAAGAAGCAAGAGGGAGGGTGATTGATGCATTGCATCAAGAAGCGACTATGTGGATGGATAGGTTCGCCTTGACCTTGAATGGAAGTCAAGACCTCCCGCGTCTATTAGCCAAAGCAAAAGCCATGGCCAAAGTGTGTACAGCCCCCGAGGAGATTCATGGGCTAATCAAATACTGTCAACACATGATAGATTAGATGGCCCATATAATTAGAAATCGTTAGGTTCTCTTGTAACACCTTTGTATAATCTTGGCTAGATGAAAGCTTTGTTCTTTTTATAAAATGAGAAGTTCTGAACTCATCACGTTACCTAAAAAACCTTTGGGTGGATCCAAGTGCTCCGATCATTCATTTTCATATTCATGTTTTGGTGGCATACTCACCATTGTTTATTTCTTTAGGAATTTCATCATAACTAAGAAAACACCAAGGCACCCCTATAACACTCGATCCAGAAAAATGGATAATGAAGAGGGCGTGCAGGAACAGATGAAGGCCGATCTATCGGCTTTAAAAGATCAAATGGCTTCCATCTCGGAGGTCATGTTAAAACTCCAGAAAACTATAGAGGATAAAGCCACGACAACCGCATCCAGTACGGTTAGGGAAGCGGAGCCGGTGCTGCAGCCCGCCTTAAATCCGGGCCGAGACAGAAACACGGCCGTGTTTGGTCGAAGGTATAGTCCGCAAGCTTATCCTTATGGCTTGCCTCTGGACTTCACCCCCCGTGCCACCCCGGAAGATTTAAGCCAAGCCCCTACTTTCGAGGGGCAACTCCCACCTTATGACGACTATCCCGGGCAAGACGATGAGGAAGGAGATACCCATCTTGGCCCCCTGCTCCACCTCAAAGATCCGTCCCCCCATGAACTACCCCAACCGAACATAGTTTGCCATATCCCGACTTCACCCACACCTGTAAAAGAATCTGTTCCCTTCGCGGAAGATAAGGGGAAGATGGAGGCGCTTGAAGAGAGGTTAAGAGCAGTCGAGGGCCTTGGCAATTACCCATTCTCGGATTTGGCGGATTTATGTCTCGTGCCCAACATTGACATCCCTCCCAAGTTCAAAGTACCAGACTTTGATAAGTACAAAGGGACGACATGTCCAAAAGGGCATCTCCGGATGTATTGCCGAAAGATGGGGGTGTATTCTGCGGACGAAAAGTTGTTGGTCCATTTCTTTCAAGACAGCTTGGCCGGAGCAGCTATAGCATGGTATACCAATCTGGAAGCTTCCCAGATCCGATCGTGGAAGGACTTGGCAACTGCCTTCATTAGGCAGTACCAGTACAATACGGACATGGCTCCCGATCGGAACCAACTTCAGAGTATGACTAAGCGAGAGCATGAGTCCGTTAAGGAATATGCCCAAAGATGGAGATGCCCATGACGGAGAGGGAGATGATCACAATTATGGTAGATACGTTACCCACGTTCTACTATGAAAAGCTTATAGGCTACATGCCAGCTAACTTTGCGGATCTCGTCTTCGCCGGAGAAAGGATTGAATCCGGACTACGAAAAGGCAAGTTCAAATATGCTGCCAATATGGCCCCCAACAACAACAGAAGAGCCCCAGTAGTGGGCGCGAGGAAAAAGGAAGGAGACGCCCACGCGGTCACCACCGCCCCGACGTGGATGAAAGCACCCCAAAATATCCAAAGCTCATACCAACCCAATCCCCCAAATTTTTTAATCCGAGCTGGGAATTCCCTCCCGACTCAAGTAAAAGGACCACTCGCAGCAGAAAGAGCGCCGGCACAACGCACAGCTCCAGCCGCACCCCGGCCAGTTAATAATACAGCCCCCGGCGCGACTTATAGATATGCACAACACCCGCCCCCGAAAGACAACTTCCCTCCTATTCCCATGGCATACTCCAAGTTATGGCCTTCATTATTGGAGAATCATTTGGTGGTGGCCATACCCGGGAAGGTCCTCCAGCCACCCTACCCCAAGTGGTATGACCCGGGTGCCAAGTGTGCGTACCATAGTGGAGTTCTCGGACACAACATTGACTCCTGCCTCCCATTCAAATATAAGGTACGACACCTAATCAGTGCCGGTTGGCTATCGTTTCAAGAGGAAGGCCCAAATGTTAAAACCAACCCGCTAGCTAGTCATGGAGGGGCTAGCATGAACGCCGTCGAAGAGGATGGGCCATCGCGGGCAAAGAGATTAGGAGAGGTAGCTACTTCTAGACATTTCATCTATCAATCACTGCAATCGGTGTGCATGGTCTCCCATGGCGGAGGTGAAAGGGACGAATGTTTGTTTCACCTCAAGGAGTCGCACGACATGGAAACCTGTCCCGCGGTAGAAGAATTGCTTCAGCAGCTCATGGACTGGGGGTAGCTTGAAGTGTCCATAGGAGGGAGGGAAGAACCACAAATTTGCATGCAGTCGGAAGAGAAGAAGGTTCCTCTAACCCCCAAGGCCCTAGTGATATGTTTTACTAGAAAAAGGACCGGCTCCACACCCATATACCCCCGGGCGGCGCCCAAGCCAACGTCATTTGCATATCAAAGTAATAAGGCCTTTCCGTGGAAGTATACCCCTCCCGCGTCCAGCGAAAGAGTTGCAACCGAAATTGACTCCCTATCAGCTAAGGTAACCAACATCACCGGCCTCAGTGGCGTAACCTGCAGTGGTCGGGTGTTCGCTTCCCCTCACCCGGCGGAATTTCCCTCCAAAGGGAAAGCGCCCATGGTCCAAGAGCCCACAGACATAGCCAGCCCCTCGAAAGAAGTAGATCCTCCAGTGGTAAGAGGGACCGAAAAGAAAGAAGGACTTCAAGGAAAAACAGTGACTTTAGAAGAGGCCCATGAGTTCCTCCGCCTCATCCAACAAAGCGAGTTTAAGGTAGTCGAGCAACTGAATAAAACTCCAGCAAGGATCTCTTTGCTTGAACTACTCATAAACTCCGAGCCTCATCGTGCGCTGTTGATGAAGGTCCTTAACGATGCCCATGTAGCACATGATATCTCAGTGGAGGGTTTCGAAGGCATCGTTAATCATATAACCACCAACAATTATATCGCGTTTGCGGAAGAAGAGATTCCCGTTGAGGGGAGAGGACACAACAAGGCTCTACATGTGTCGGTGAGATGTATGGACCACGTTGTCGCAAAGGTACTTATCGACAATGGATCGAGTTTAAATGTAATGCCGAAGACCACTTTGGAAAAGCTTCCTTTTAGTGCGTCACGTTTAAAACCGAGCTCGATGGTGGTGCGAGCCTTTGATGGTACTCGGCGGGAAGTGATGGGGGAAATCGACATTCCCATTCAGATAGGCCCCCACACTTGCAATGTGGTGTTTCAAGTAATAGATATAAATCCCGCCTATAGCTGCCTCTTGGGAAGACCTTGGATTCATGCCCTGGGAGTGGTCCCTTCAACGCTTCACCAGAAATTGAAGTTCATAGTGGGTGGACTTTTAGTGATAGTGTCGGGTGAAGAGGATATGTTAGTGAGCTACCCCTCCTCCGCACCGTACGTAGAAGCGGCGGAAGAATCATTGGAAACGGCCTTCCAATCCTTTGAGGTGGTGAGCTGCGCCTCTGTGGAACCAAGTCCGTCGCTACCTTCTCTCTCCAAAGTGGCCATAATGGTGGCGCGTGTTATGCTCAAGAACGGATTTGAGCCCGGAATGGGTCTAGGCAAGGACTGCCTCGGGAATGCCGACGTGGTCGATATCAAGGGAAATCCATACAAGTATGGATTAGGGTATGAACCCGGGATGCCGGGGAGGAGGAACGTGCCGTCAAGATTTTGGGCGGATAGGGTATGGCCCGACCGTATTAGCCAGTGTTTCACCAGCGCTGGAATGGTGTCCGAGGAGGAGGTGGCCGCAATAGAAGAGGAGTTCCCTCAAGACCCACCAAGTTTTGTGCAACCATGCCACCCCGATTCCTAAGTGGGGAACTGGCGTGTGATAAGCCAGTCAGAAGTTTATACCGCTGATTCAATGTAATTAGAGCCTATAGATTTCCTTTCTCTTTTGTTTTGTGAAACCTACCTTATTAAATAAACAAAGAGATCTTGTTTCATCTGTTCTTGCAGTTCCACCTTTTCTCATATCATTTTGTGTGTTTTTGTTTCTTTTGTCTTGTTTGGTATAGATATGAGGGTCGATTCTTTGAGGATCCTAACAACGAGGGTTTGACAATCAATTTCGATCGAGATATAAGCCAAACGATAAACGAGGAAGAGAAAGAGGACGTCTTGTCGCCAGAGTTGGAGAGGTTGGTCGCTCAGGAAGAACGTGAAATGAAGCCTCACCAAGAAGAAATCGAATTGGTAAACTTGGGGACCACGTAGGAAAAGAAAGAAGTAAAGGTAGGAACCGGTATGACCGCGCCTATCCGTCAAGGCTTGATAACCCTTCTTGAAGAGTATCAAGATGTCTTTGCATGGTCATATCAAGACATGCCCGGTCTGGATTCCGACATTGTGCAACATAAGTTGCCTTTGAATCCTGGGTCTTCCCCGGTTAAGCAAAAGTTACGAAGAATGAGACCCGAGATGTCTTTAAAAATTAAAGAAGAAGTAAGGAAGCAATTTGACGCAGGGTTTTTAGCTGTGGCTCGGTACCCAGAATGGGTGGCCAACATTGTCCCAGTCCCTAAAAAGGACGGCAAGGTTCGAATGTGTGTAGACTACCGGGACTTGAACCGAGCCAGTCCTAAAGACAATTTTCCCCTGCCACACATTGATATATTGGTAGATAATACAACCAAATTCGCCCTTTTCTCATTTATGGATGGTTTCTCGGGGTATAATCAAATAAAGATGGCACCCGAAGATGTAGAGAAGACCACTTTCGTCACCCTATGGGGGACATTCTGCTATAAAGTGATGGCCTTCGGGCTGAAAAATGCTGGGGCAACCTATCAGCGTGCCATGGTGGCGTTGTTCCATGATATGATGCATAAGGAAATAGAGGTCTACGTAGATGACATGATTGCCAAGTCTCGGACTGAGGACGAACACCTTGTCAATCTGCGTAAGCTGTTTGGAAGGTTGCGGAAATACCAATTAAAACTAAACCCAACCAAATGCACCTTTGGGGTGAAGTCGGGGAAGCTGCTAGGATTTATCGTAAGTCAGAAAGGGATAGAGATAGATCCCGAGAAAGTGAAGGCCATCCTTGAAATGCCGGAACCACGCACGGAGAAGCAGGTTTGGGGGTTTTTGGGCAGGTTGAATTATATCGCGAGATTTATCTCGCAACTCACCCCTACCTGTGAGCCCATTTTTTAGCTATTACGTAAGAACCAGGTGGTCCTGTGGAACAGTGACTGCTAAGAGGCCTTCGAGAAGATCAAACAGAGTCTCGCAAATCCCCCGGTGCTCATGCCACCTATAACAGGAAGACCTCTTTTCCTGTACATGACCGTGTTGGACGAGTCTATGGGGTGCGTGTTGGGTCAGCATGATGATTCTGGGAAAAAGGAGCAAGCCATCTACTATCTGAGCAAGAAGTTTACCGCATGTGAGATGAATTACTCTATGTTGGAAAGGACGTGTTGTGCTCTGGTATGGGCATCACATCGGCTTAGGCAGTACATGCTCAGCCATACCACGTGGCTTATTTCCAAAATGGATCCCGTGAAATACATCTTTGAGAAACCGGCCCTCACAGGACGAATCGCTAGGTGGCAGGTACTATTATTTGAATTCGATATCGTTTACGTCACCCAAAAGGCGGTAAAGGGAAGTGCCTTAGCTGATTATTTGGCCCAGCAACCCCTCCAGGATTATCGGCCGATGCACCCGACTTCCCAGATGAAGATATCATGGCCCTGTTTGAAGAGAAGCGGACGCACGAGGACATAGACAAATGGATTGTTTGCTTCGATGGGGAATCTAATGCTTTGGGCCACGGAGTAGGGGCAGTCCTTGTATCCCCGGATGATCAGTGTATTCCTTTCACGGCTAGGCTAGGTTTTGATTGTACCAATAATATGGCCGAGTACGAAGCATGCGCCATCGGGGTTCAGGAGGCCATTGATTTTGATGTAAAACTACTCAAGGTGTATGGAGACTCAGCTTTGGTGATACGCCAGTTGAAAGGAGAATGGGAAACTAGGGATCCGAAGTTGATACCCTATCAAACTCACATCTTAAGGTTAGCCAAGTACTTTGACGACATTTCCTTCCACCACATACCTCGGGAAGAGAATCAAATGGCTGATGCTTTAGCCACCTTGGCATCCATGTTTCAACTTGCCCCACACGGGGATCTTCCGTACATCGAATTCAAATCTCAAGGCAGGCCGGCATATTGTTATGCAATAGAGGAAGAGCGGGATGGGAAACCGTGGTATTTCGACATCAAACAGTATGTCGAGAACAAAGAATACCCACCAGGAATTTCTGATAATGACAAAAGGACGTTGAGGAGATTGGCTACTGGTTTCTTTGTAAGTGGTACCATCCTATACAAACGAAACCACGACATGACCCTCCTACGATGCGTAGATGCCAAAGAGGCGAACTTCATGATTGAGGAGATCCACGAGGGTTCCTTTGGGACACATGCCAATGGGCATGCTATGGCCAGAAAAATCCTTAGGGCTGGTTATTACTGGCTCACCATAGAGAGTGATTGTTGTGCCCATGTAAGGACGTGTCATAAATGTCAGGCATACACGGACAATGTCAATGTTCCGCCACATCCTCTGAATGTTATGTCTACCCATTGGCCTTTTTCAATGTGGGGAATAGATGTCATTGGGGCCATCGAACCCAAAGTGTCGAATGGTCACCGCTTTATTCTTGTGGTGATAGATTACTTCACCAAATGGGTCGAAGCAACTTCTTATACTAATGTCACAAGGAATGTGGTAGTTAGATTCATAAAGAAGGAGCTGATTTGTCGATACGGACTCCCCAAGAAGATCATTACTGACAATGGTACCAATCTGAACAATAAGATTATGCAGGAAATGTGCGAGGACTTCAAGATCCAGCATCATAACTCTACCCCTTATCGGCCAAAGATGAATGGGGCTGTAGATGCTGCGAATAAGAATATTAAGAAGATTGTTCAAAAGATGACAGTGTCATACAAAGATTGGCATGAGATGTTGCCTTTCGCCCTGCATGGATACAGAACCTCGATGCGAACTTCTACTGGGGCAATGCCGTATTCCTTGGTTTATGGGATGGAGGCAGTACTCCCATTTAAGGTAGAAGTTCCTTCTCAGAGGATAATAGCAGAATCCGGCCTAGAAGAGTCGGAATGGTCTCAAGCACGCTACGACCAACTCAACCTCATTGAAGGTAAGCGTTTGACGGCCATGAGCCACGGGCGTCTGTATCAACGAAGAGTAAAGAACGCATTCGACAAGAAGGTAGGTCCGCGCAAGTTCAACGAGGGGGACCTCGTGCTGAAAAAGATGTCCCACGCTGTTAAGGATAGTCGAGGCAAGTGGGCCCCGAATTATGAAGGACCTTTCGTGGTGAAAAGAGCTTTTTCTGGGGGTGCTCTGATACTCACCAACATGGATGGCGAGGAGTTTCCCTCGCCTGTGAACTTCGATGTAGTTAAACGATATTACGCTTGAAGTCTGGGGCAATCGAGAGGACCGTTGCATGTTTTTTTATTTCTGAGTTTTTCTAGTTCTTCTTGGAATCGAGAGGACCGTTGCATGTTTTTTTATTTCTGAGTTTTTCTAGTTCTTCTTGGTTTCCTCTAGGGATTCCCATTCACTGTATTTATCTCGTTTCTTTGAAAAGAAAAGATGGGCGAGGTTTCAGTCCCCCTTTGGTTTCAAACCTTGTGTTTTAAGATTTGTTATAACTTGAGCCCTCTTCGCTCGGTGTATGGGGTGCCCCAAACGCTTATCTAAAATTGAATCTAACCAGCCTTCACTAAGAAGGTCATCGCATTAGGAACATTCATACATGCACATACACATGCATATTTTGTGGTAACAGGGGCAGGGCCTTCTTAGGTCACGGTTAGAAGTCGAGACAAGTTGACTGCGGAAATCAACCGAGGTAAGATGATGACCGGACACGATTGGCCATTGGATTTTTTTGTTTCCTACTTACAGGTACATAGGGACGGATGCAAGTGGGGCTAGGGTCACGACCGACCGATCATTGCCCCTTCCCGGCGCTAAACAAGCAGAGAATGTCACTGCAAGCAGCCCAGTATCCTTTGCATTCGCAGCTTCTTTTACTATTGTTTGTTTTAAATAAGTAATCGACACCTAATTCTAATTTAAGTAAGTTCAAGTGGGAAAACGCTAACCCATAAGGAAGGAGGAGACATGGTTAATGTTCCCCTCAAAAATAAAATGGCAGGTTAACTCGCCTGGGCGAGCTGAGCTCGCCTGGGCGAGCAACCCCTGCACCCAAATTATAAAAACGAGGGAGGGGAACATTTTTGTATCTAAAAAACTCCCCCCCCCCCATTCAAAAGATAAAGAACACGAAGGCTTGCATTTCTGGCTCCCCTAAGCCACTTTTGATCGCGTTTTGCTTTCGTTTTTGGTGTTTCTATTCACTCCGACAAGTAAGTATTCAATCCTTGATGTTTTTAGCTTCCCATTGGTATATTTTCTTCATCTTTTGGTGCTCCAAATTGTGAGAATGTGCTTATATTTGTGGGACAGTTTTGGGTTGTTTTTATGCTTGATTTTTTTGAGTTGAGGATTTGAATGAGAAGGCCTTAGGCCTATGTGGTATTCTGAAGCAATGGGGCATGCCACATTGCCCCCATTTTCTTGCAATTTATGTCCAAACATGCGCCCATCAAGTGCTCGATGAAATGCCCCAATGATATATGAATATGATTTGGCGAAATTGGGATGGTAGGGTTGTTTTATGTATGTAAGAGACAGCTAGGAAAGTCAAAATAGATGCCCAGATGCAATCCCAGGCTTAGGAACTCAAACTTTTTAGCTTCAATGCAAGAAAACATACTCATTACTAGGAACCCAAAATTTGGTTTTAAAATTAGAAAAGCATGAAAATAGGGACCTGCTTGTAAGAATTTTGGCTGCCCCATGATTGGTACTTTGCACCTAAGTAACGTGGGAAATGCTTTCCGATGGTGTGTAGATATATGTGTAAATATAAGGGTCATAAAATTCCTCGCCAAGTATGAATAATTGTTTTCCTAAATGAATGTATGATAGCGTGGAATGCCTTTTTGAATGCAAATATGTGCAGGATGTAATTAGCTGTCCAATATACATATAAATAAATATGAGTGAAACAATAAAAATTTGTATGGTGTACTTCAAATGTATGTAGGTAGTTTGTGATAGCAGATGTTTAGGATATAAATTAGGTGTAAAGTTTGACGCAACCCTTTGAGCATGGAAGTGTGTTCTCTTTTTCAGAATGTATATAGGTGTATGGCAATTAGAATATATTAGATGTTCTTGTATGTTGACATGAGTAATAGGATATTTTCTACACATGCGCGTGTGCATAAATGGATTACATGAGTTTGGTCTAAATCAGAGGGGTTAGCACGACATTTTTGCGTTAAGATAAGCATTATCTTGTAAAACTAACTTCCAAATGTTTGTTCTCACAGGAGATGGCCCCGAGGAAACTTGCCTCAAAGAGATCCAGGAAGGATAAAGCGGCCGAAGGAACCAGTTCCGCTCCTGAGTATGACAGTCACCGCTTTAGGAGCGCTGAACACCAGCAGCGCTTCGAGGCCATCAAGGGATGGTCATTTCTCCGGGAGCGACGCGTCCAGCTCAGGGACGACGAGTATACCGATTTCCAGGAGGAGATAGTTCGCCGGCGGTGGGCATCACTAGTTACCCCCATGGCCAAGTTTGATCCAGACGTAGTCCTCGAATTTTATGCCAATGCTTGGCCTACAGAGGAGGGCGTGCGAGATATGAGGTCCTGGGTGAGGGGTCAGTGGATCCCGTTTGATGCAGATGCTATCAGCAAGTTCCTGGGATACCCTTTAGTGTTGGAAGAGGGTCAGGAGTGCGAGTATGGCCAGAGGAGGAACCGGTCCGATGGGTTTGATGAGGAGGCCATCGCCCATTTGCTATGTATACCAGGGCAGGATTTTGCCCGGACTGCTACCGGGAGACGGATGCGGATCATGCGCACCAACATGACCACCCTGACTCAGATCTGGATGACTTTGCTGCTCAGCAACATCCAGCCCAGTGATCATAATTCCGACCTCCCCCTGCCGAAGTGTCAGTTGGTGTACGCTATCCTGGCACGGATGAGCATTCACGTAGCTCAATTAATCGCTGATGCCATCTATCTATTTGCAAGTATGGCACCTACCAGGCACCCTCTAGACCCGGATAAGTCCAACAGGGCCCTCGGATTTCCCGCCTTGATCACAGGACTCTGCCAGTCGTTCGAAGTCCCCGTCGCACCTAGCAAGGTGATTCGGCCGCCCATCACCCGAGCTTTTATTGAGAAATATTGCACACAGAGACAGGCCCAGGGGGATGCTGCGCAGGCCGCAGATGCGCCGCCACCCCATCAGGCTGGTCCAGCCGGATCATTTGATACGGAGCAGTATTTGCGGCATTTGGTTCGCCAGCAGGCGGCCAACCACCGGGCTCATGTACAAACTAATGATTGTCTTTACCAGATGAGCCTCAGCCTGCAGAGCCAGGGTTTTACTTCTTTTCCGTGCCCTACTCCGGACCAGTTCAGGGCAGAGGTCGCATGGCCTGGAGATTGGCCTGAGGCCCGGGCAAGAGAGGCGCCAGCAGAGGCACCAGCAGAGGCTCCCGACGAGGCAGATGAGGCCCGCGAGGACGAGGAGATGGCCGATTTACTTGATTTCTTAGGAGGAAGCGGGGCCACATGATTGGGAGATCTCTTGATTCATATTTCTTTTTGTTTCCATTTTTCCTGTTATATATTTTTGTTTGACTAAGGGACTAATGTTTGTTTCATGTTGATTGACTTTTGTTTTGTACATACATATCGTTTGAGTTGTTACGTCGGTACTTGTTTCATTGTTGTCAATAGTGTTTGTTGAAATTCCGGAACTGTGTAGAGTTTTTCATTTAGGAACGTCGTCCTAAAAATAAAATGAACCAAAAATCCTAATAAAAAGAAAGAAGCGTTGTGAATAAAATGTCTGCGTATACAAAGAAAAAGGAAAGTGTGTATAAAAGGATTTTTTGTGTGTAAATGATGCATGGAAAGGAATTCTTGTGTGTGTGAGCAACGAGTGTATATGAAGAAACTTTTGTGTGAACCATAAGGGTGTGTTGGAGAAAAATGAAAAGATCTTTGAATGTAAATAGGGTTTGACCGTGTGACGTAAAGAAAGAGAGTTCCAATGCGTAGACAGAAAAAGTAAGAGTGTAGATATACAAAGAAAAATTTCTTCATAGAGGACCATAGGCATATAATTTTGTGAATATATAAAAATGAAACAAAAAGGAAAAAGAAAGAAAGACTGCGAAGGTCGACATGTTATAGTTAAGAAGTATAAATCATTCGTAAAGAGCAAGCGTATCTTCTGGAAACAAGGGACTGATGCTAAGAGTTTATTTTCCGGAATAACCGAGATAAGGATGGATGAATTCATTGAACTGATAAAAGAACATAATTGGGAAACGTTGGGTCTGTTTCAGTAAATTCCCAACTGTAGTATCACAATGCCATAAACGGGATGCTTGAGTGCCCACCTGGCTGTGGCCATGACTAATTTTGCACGTTGTTTTCAAATCATCATTGTCACGCGTGCCTTGTGGAGTAATAGGGGAGTTCGGCCCGAAATTGACACCTCGACACCCAAATTTGTTTCACCTCAGATATCAAGATTGGGTTCCCACGATAAAAGACTCCATTGAAACATAACCTTAGACCTTTTTGAACCTTGGCCTGTAAAAAAAAGGAATCCTCATTCTTTCCCCCGAAGCAAAGGACAACGGAATCTCCTCAAGGGAGAGCGAATAGAATGCTAAAACCCAATTTCCCAAAGAAAGGGATGGGGGAAGGAGAAGAAAAAAAAGAGAAGGAAGAAATGGGAAGAAAGAAAAAGAAAAAGATGGAAATAAAGAAAAGAACAATAAAAAAGAAAGAAAGAGAAGGATTCCCGATCAAAGATCGAAAGGAAGTGAAAAGGGAAAAGAGGCAATTCTCGATCAATGAAAGAAAGAGGACATAAATTCTTCAAGCCAGATAAATTTTCGGCAAGGTAGGTGACTGCCGGCAAAGGAAAACCCATTTTTGGTGATTCTTCCTTTCAGCTTGCCACTCGAAATCATTCTCGACTGGCGATATCCCACCCCACATGAACAAAGAGGAAAAGACCGAAACACGCAGTTTCCTCTCCAAAAACACTACCCTCGAGAAAATCCTATTGGTTCGTGATCGTACATTTGATCTTTGATTCGATAGGAAGTCGTGTGCAAAATAGAGTCATGGTGTAGTTATGGTTTGGGAATAGGATAAAACACTTGCCTTGTGAGTTTTATACACTATGAGTGATTTATTTTCGACTTAGCCCGATGTTTCCCCTGCATGTTCATTTAAAAGCTAAAAGTTGACATCCTGCCCTTCATTCTCGGTTACAAGGAAGATTACCCTTGGCAAAAGTATATTGTTTCTTTAAGATATGGTGCTCTCGCGAATGATTTATTTTTCTTTACAAAAAGCATGCTTGCCTTTCAGGTGGAAAAACCCGGTGGACCGTTCGGTCCTACCAACCCCCTTTTTCGGAGCCCCATGAATGTTATTGCCTAGCGCTGTTCATGTGTCCTCCACCTTCGAGTTTGGAGCTATGTTTCATGATTGCCTAAGTGCGGACCCTCAAGGCAATCCTCCATTCTCCCCCTTTTTCGGAGCCCCATGAATGTTATTGCCTAGCACTGTTCATGTGTACTCCACCTTCGAGTTTGGAGCTATGTTTCATGATTGCCTAAGTGCGGACCCTCAAGGCAATCCTCCATTCTCCCCTTTTTTTTTCGGAGCCCCATGAATGTTATTGCCTAGCGCTGTTCATGTGTCCTCCACCTTCGAGTTTGGAGCTATGTTTCATGATTGCCTAAGTGCGGACCCTCAAGGCAATCCTCCATTCTCCTCCTTTTTCGGAGCCCCATGAATGTTATTGCCTAGCGTTGTTCATGTGTCCTCCACCTTCAAGTTTGGAGCTATGTTTCATGATTTCCTAAGTGCGTGAAATTCTGATACCAATGACAGATGTCGTACCGGATGTCACGACATCACGCTTCAGAACATGCAGATGATGTTTGACAGTATGAACAGATTAAACAAGTAAATAACACAAGAGAATTGTTAACCCAGTTCGGTGCAACGTCACCTACATCTGGGGGCTACCAAGCCAGGGAGGAAATCCACTAAAATAGTGTTAGTTCGAAGATCTAACAGCCACTGTTTACAACCTTCTCACCTAACCACTACCCGTGCAACCTCTACCTAAGAGCCACTCTTAGATATGAGAACCCCTCTCACTCCCTCTCAATCACTCTCCCGTGTTTACAAATAAATCAAAGACACACCAGAGATTGCTCTCTGAACAATAGAGATCAACTCTACACACTCAGGTCCAACACTTGATGTTAGGGTAACATCAAGGTGGCTCACAAAACACTCAAGTCCCAAAACTCACAAAATAACTCTTCAATCCCGGACTTGGTACAAAACTCGTGCAGCCTTCATGTTTATATAGCAGTGTGCGTATCTGGGCTGCAACAACTTGCGCTGGATAAGATCTATCATTCTCCTGAAAAATCTGCACTTAAAGATCTAAAAGATAAAGTTTGATCTTTTAGTTTTTATCTTTAATCTTTAATCCCTGAACGAACTATTCAAGTTTGTAATTCGAACTTTAATTATCTTTTAATTCGTTCCTAGAGATAGATCGCCAAATCTGTTGCTAACTGCACATTAATCTGTTAAAGATATAACAGATTTATGTGTCCAGTATTTTCGGGCAGGATGTCCTGGACATTGTATCCGACATCGTGGATCCTGCAGCTTCAATTCTTCATTTGACATTTTATCTTGCCTTGTGCATTGTGGAGCCCCAATCTGATTCCTTGACATAACGTTGGACATCATGTGCAGCAACTCCAGCTTTCCTTCATTGTCTAAGTGCTTATGTTTTAACAAAATTTTAGCCAATCTTTTAAAACTCAGTAAAGCTAAGCACTAACAATCTCCCCCTTTGGCAAATTTTGTCTAAAACATACTTAGACACTTCCTGAGCAGGTACGAGCAGTTATGCAAGTGGGATCAGCAACTTTCATTATCAGAGTAGTCAAGCACAGCGGTATCTGTAGTGGCGACAGCAAAATTCTGCAAGTTGCAAGTCGTTTCCAGGATGTCAAGACATCTCACGTGACATCAGCTTTCTGCTCCCCCTGTCTCCATGCTCCTACTGCTGTGAAGCAGTTCACTGCGGCATTCTGCAAGTTGCAAATCGTTTCCAGGATGTCACGACATCTCACGTGACATCAGCTTTCTGCTCCCCCTGTCTCCATGCTCCTACTGCTGTGAAGCAGTTCACTGCGGCATCTTCTATCAGCTACTAGTTTTAGTAGCTTACAACAATCATCATCAGCAGCAGTAGTATAAATACTACTCCCCCTCAAAATCATATAACTACTCCCCCTCAAAATCATATAACTACTACTCCCCCTCAAAATCATAATTCATGCATAATATAATATATCCTACTACTCCCCCTTTTTAGACAGAATTTGGCAAAAGTAGAATGCATGAAATTAATGTGCAAATATTACAGACCAATAACTAGTAAAAGTAAAAACAAAAAATAAAGGTCTGATGGTCATGGGGTGGCTTCAGAATCATCATCATCTGATTCTGTATCCTCTGCTGCATCTTCCTCTTCCTCAGCTGCTTCTTCTTCTTCCTCAGCTGCTTCTTCTTCTTCCTCAGCTGCTTCACCATCATCAATGCCACTATCTGAGAGTCTTTTGATCAGGCGTTCCAGCTCCATTTTCTTCTCTGTGGTGGCTTTGATGGTTGCTTCCAGCACCTTGCATGTGTCCTTGAGTTCAGCAATCAAAGCATCCTTGGACACAGCACCTGAAGCAGCAGCTTTCCCTGATGTCGAGACAATGTCTGGGACATGTGTCCCCTCAAACAGTTTGTAATGCATGGATAGAGCAGATTCTCTCTTCTTCACAGAGTCAGTGTAGTTTAAAATATTGGGATGTTGACTCAACATAATGCCACACAATACAGTTGGGAAGGCAATGGGTAATTTGACAGCAAATGATTCTGAATGCTTAACAGTTTGATCAAAAATATAGTTTCCAAAATTAAATTTGGACTTGGTTCCAACAGCATACAGAAATTTACCCAAACCTGTGGCAACAGTGGAAGTATGATTGGTGGGTACCCAGTTTGCAGCGCCAATCCTGTGCAGGATTGCATACTTCACACTTAGCTTCCCTGCAGAAAGCTTCCCTTTCTTTGGCCAATGCTGGACTTGTTTGGCAGTGATTTCCTTGGCAATTTGATGCTCAGAAGCAGCAATATCCACCACTCCTTCAGTTGGTCTGCCCAGGTATTTGTTGATTACAGCAGGGGAGAATCTAACACATTTTCCTCTGACAAACACTTTCTGATACTCATCACTCTTTCTGTTTGTTATGTCAGAGGGAATGTTGACAATGAATTCCCTGACTAGACTTTCATAGCAATCTCCCAACTTGGTGATAGTTTTCAGCAGTCCAGCAGCCTTGATGAGGTCCATGATCTCCTTGCAATCCAAGGCATCTCTTCCCAGTTCTCTTTCTAAGGCAAGTCTGCGTTGATATACAAATTTCCACCTTTCAACATTGCCAATGGAGTGGAATGAGATGTTGTCCAATGGTGCATCAGGGACATTTCCAGGCACCTTTTTCCCTGATTTCTTGGCCCGCTTGATGTCGGGAACATCTAGTTCGACATCATCATCAGAATCAGATGAGGAAATTTCTTTCCTCTTCTTGGAAGGGATTGCAACTTTGCTCCATCTGGATGTGGTAGGAGTGATTGGAGTGCTCTTCTTCTGTGCCATAGTTTTGATTCGTCCAGACCTAGTAATGGGGGTTTTTCCCTTTCTGCTTTGTAATCTTTCTGCAATGCCAGGTGCCAACTTGTTGGCAATGGGTTCCTCATCAGATTCTACTTCTTCTAGGTCAATGAGGTCACCTGGAGCAGGTTCTGGTGCCCTTGGTGCAGGGGTCTCCTCTGTGGCTTGATCCTCTTCCTCTGTTGATTCCTCTTTACTGGATGAAGAGAGGACTTCAGCATTTGGGGTGGAAGATGTTGGAACATCTTTATCAGCATCAGGGACAGAAACATTTGGGGTGGAAGATGTTGGAACATCTTTATCAGCATCAGGGACAGAAGCATTTTTCAAAATGCTACTCACAATACTGCGGATCTTCTTATCCATCTCCGTGTCTACTTCCCTAGGACTTGTTGCAAGGCTAGGGTTTTCAGAAGTCTTCACTCCCTGTTGTCGTTTGGGGACCAGTTTTTCAGGAACAGGGGCTGGACCAGGAATCATTTGTATGGGTTGGATATTGAATTCAGGTCGTTCCTGGTTTGATGGTGCTTTGGTGGATGAAGGAGATGATGGTACAGAGGGTGAACCAGGAGCTGAAGTTTCTTTTGGTGCGGTAGCCATGGAGAAGCAGAGCCTTTGGAGTGGTTTCGTAAATCTCTGAGAGCTGTTGGGGAATGCTGATGAAACCGAGATTACCACGTAAATATGAGTTTGAATGAGGAATGTAGAGGGACGTGTGAAGCAACGGTCGAATTTGTTTTGGCCCAGTAGTGAACGCGCTATTAACGTTTGAGCACGTTCAGATAAAAGTAATTGCTATAAATCCTCTAGCAGACAAATGCCCAGCTTGCCCCTTAGTTTTTCAAACTGATTTGCATCCAATGCCTTTGTGAAAATATCTGCTATTTGTTCCTCAGTGTCAACATGCTTTAGTGTGATAACTTTATCATCAACAAGATCTCTAATATAGTGATGTCTAATGTCAATGTGCTTGGTTCTGCTGTGTTGAACAGGATTTTTAGAAATATTAATAGCACTCAAGTTGTCACAGTACAATGTCATGACATCTTGTTCGACATTGTACTCCTTAAGCATCTGCTTCATCCAAACTAGTTGTGAACAGCTGCTTCCTGCTGCAATATACTCTGCTTCTGCAGTAGATAGGGACACACAGTTCTGCTTCTTACTGAACCATGAAATAAGATTGTTGCCCAAATAGAAGCATCCACCAGAAGTGCTTTTTCTGTCATCTGCACTTCCAGCCCAATCAGCATCACAATACCCAACCAGCATTGAACCTGAACAATGACAGTACATAATCCCATAGTCACTGGTGCCATTTACATATTTCAGAATTCTCTTTACTTGATTCAGGTGACTTATCTTGGGTTTGGCTTGATATCTTGCACAAACACCTACTGCAAAGGTGATGTCAGGTCTGCTTGCTGTTAAATATAGTAAGCTCCCAATCATGCTTCTGTACAGACTTTGATCAACACTGGTGCCAGCTTCATCTTTTGACAGCTTCAAGTGAGTAGGTGCTGGTGTTCTTTTATGGCTGGCATTTTCCATCCCAAACTTCTTGACAATGTTCTTTGCATACTTGCTTTGTGAGAGGAATATGGAGTCTTCCATCTGCTTCACTTGGAGTCCCAGAAAATAAGTCAGCTCTCCAACAAGACTCATCTCAAATTCAGATTGCATCTGTTGGACAAAATGTCGAAGCATCTCATTCGACATCCCTCCAAACACAATGTCATCAACATATATCTGTGCTATCATCAAGTTTTCAGCATCTTGTTTGACAAAGAGAGTCTTGTCAATTCCTCCCTTCCTATACCCTTGCTGAGTAAGGAACTCTGTTAGCCTTTCATACCAAGCTCTTGGAGCTTGCTTCAATCCATAGAGAGCCTTCTTGAGCCTGTATACATGATCTGGATGAGTTGGATCTACAAATCCCTTTGGCTGCTCCACATAGGCTTCTTCATTCAGGTATCCATTCAGAAATGCGCTCTTCACATCCATCTGGTACAGCTTGAATTTGAGGATGCAAGCTACACCAAGTAACAATCTGATGGACTCAAGTCTAGCAACAGGGGCGAAAGTTTCATCAAAGTCTACACCTTCAATCTGAGTGTAGCCTTGAGCAACAAGTCTGGCCTTGTTTCTGGTTATAACACCTTCTTCATTGGTTTTGTTCTTGAAGATCCACTTGGTGCCAATCACATTAGTTCCCTCGGGTCTAGGAACTAGCTCCCAAACTTCATTCCTTTTGAATTGCTCCAATTCTTCTTGCATAGCATTGATCCAGAACTCATCAGTCAGTGCCTCTTTCACATTCTTGGGCTCAATTTTGGAGACAAAACATGAATTGGAGACAATCTCAATCTCCCTTGATCTTGTAGTGACTCCTCTGTTTGGATCTCCTATAATCAGCTCCTTGGGGTGCATCTTCTGGATTCTAATGGAGGGACTCTTGTCAGGTTGATTGATGTTTGGTTCATCTGTAGCAGAATCAGAATTTTCTGCATTTTCTGCACTTTTCGCTGTATCTGCTACATTGTCTCCCGATGTTCTGACATCTTCTTCGACATCCTTCTTTCTTGCTGGAGTTAGATCATCAACAACCACATTGATGGATTCCATCACAGTTCTGGTTCTGGAATTGAATACTCTATATGCTCTGCTGTTTGTAGAGTATCCCAAGAATATTCCTGCATCACTCTTGGGATCCATCTTTCTCCTTTGCTCTCTATCTGCCAAAATGTAACATGGACTTCCAAAGATGTGGAAGTGCTTGACCGTTGGCTTCCTCCCTTTCCAGATTTCATACAGTGTGGTTGGAGTCCCTCTTCTAAGTGTGACTCTGTTGTGGATATAGCATGCTGTGTTCATGGCTTCAGCCCAGAGATTATAGGGAAGTTCTTTGGCATGAAGCATGACCCTAGCAACTTCTTGCAAAGTCCTGTTTTTCCTTTCAACTATGCCATTTTGTTGTGGTGTAATGGCTGCAGAGAACTCATGAGTGATGCCTTCAGACGTGCAGAATTCACTAAACTTGCTGTTTTCAAACTCTCTGCCATGGTCACTCCTAATTCTCTTGATGACACAGTCTTTTTCTCTTTGAAGTCTTAGACTCAACTCTTTGAATACTTCAAAGGTGTCTGATTTCTCTCTGATAAAGTTGACCCAGGTAAATCTGGAGAAATCATCCACAACAACATAGGCATACCTCTTTCCTCCAAGGCTTTCAACTTGCATAGGCCCCATCAAGTCCATGTGAAGTAGTTCCAGTACCCTGGAAGTGGTCTGATGTTGAAGCTTCTGGTGGGACATCTTGACTTGCTTTCCAATCTGACATTCACCACAGATTCTGCCTTCTTCTATTTTCAGATTGGGAATGCCTCTAACAGCACCTTTGTCAATGATTTTCTTCATGCCTCTTAAGTGCAGATGTCCAAATCTTTGATGCCATATTTTGACTTCATCTTCTTTGGAGAATAGACATGTGGAGGAGTAACTGGTTTCTTGAGGTGTCCATAGGTAACAGTTGTCCTTTGATCTGCTGCCCTTCATTAGAACTTCACTCTTCTCATTTGTCACCAAGCATTCTGACTTTGTGAAGTTTACATTGAATCCTTCATCACACAACTGACTGATGCTGATCAAGTTTGCAGTCAGTCCCTTCACCAGCAGTACTTTGTTCAGACTAGGAAGTCCATCATGGACTAGCTTTCCCATTCCAGTGATCTTTCCTTTAGAGCCATCTCCAAATGTCACATAGCTAGTGAAGCAAGGTTCAATGTTCACCAGGAATTCTTTAACTCCTGTCATGTGTCTGGAACAGCCGCTATCTAGGTACCAATCTTCCTTAGCTGATGCTCTAAGTGAAGTATGAACAACAAGACTAACAATCTTGTGTTTTGGAACCCACATCATCTTCCTTCCGCTGCTGCTACTTTGAGTTCCATGATGTGGATGGCCATGTAGATGATAGCAAAAGGGCTTTATGTGACCATACTTGCCACAGTAGTGACACCTCCACTTCTTTCTTTTGTTCCTTTTCTGCTTCGTTCCATGATGTCGAGACCGATGTTGTGACATCGTGGCTCCAGTGCTGTTTTTGGCAGGAACAAATTCTGTCATGGTTATTCTGCCAGCAGATTTATGATTAAACCCAAGTCCTCTCTGGTTTCCAACATTCTTCCCAAGCTGTAGCACCTCATCAAGCATATCTGAGCCTTTATTCAGCATCTTTATTGATTTTGTCATGTTTTCCAGTTTAGAGTTCAGAAAACCAATTTCTCCTTTAAGCTCAGAGATTTCCTCTTCATGTGCCTCCTTCTCAGCCTCCAGATTTGCAATGACCTTCTTCAGTTGTGCTTCTTGCTGAAGGATCTTCTCACTTTTGATGCATAGTTCTCTATAGGATATAGCAAGCTCATCAAAAGTGATTTCACTATCTATATCACTTGAATCTTCAGCAGATTCAAATCTCCCAGTGAGTGCATTCACATCTCTGTCAGAATCACTTTCTTGTTCACTCTCTGTATCATCAGACCGACATACAGAAAGTCCTTTCCTCTGCTTCTTGAGATGGGTGGGACATTCAGCTTTGATGTGTCCATAGCCTTCACACCCATGGCATTGAATTCCTTTGCTGTGACTGGGCTTTTCATCTGACTTTTTCTGGTATTCACTACCTTTCCTGATGTCGAAAGGGATGTTCCGGACATGTGGTTTCTGCCTCCTGTCCATTCTGTTCAGCACTTTGTTGAACTGTTTTCCAAGGAGCACAACTGCGTTAGTCAGACCTTCATCAGTATCCAGGTCATACTCATCTTCTTCTCCTTCATCATTGGACACGAACGCCAGGTTCTTGCTCTTCTTTTCAGTCCTATCCGAGAGTCCTAGCTCAAAGGTTTGAAGGGAACCAATGAGTTCATCTACTCTCATGTTGCAAATGTCTTGGGCCTCCTCTATTGCAGTGACTTTCATGTCAAATCTCTTAGGCAAAGATCTGAGGATCTTTCTCACCAGCTTTTCATCTGTCATCCTTTCTCCCAAGGCAGTGCAAGCATTGGCAATTTCAAGAATGTTCATGTGGAAGTCATGAATACACTCTTCCTCCTTCATCTTCAGATTTTCGAATTTTGTAGCCAATAGTTGCAATCTGGACATCTTCACTTTGGAGGTTCCTTCATGAGTGGTTTTCAGGATCTCCCATGCATCCTTGGCCACTGTGCATGTGTTGATCAGTCTGAAGATATTCTTGTCAACTCCATTGAATAGGGCATTCAAGGCTTTGGAGTTTCCAAGTGCCAATTCGTCTTCTTCTTTTGTCCAGTCTTCTTCTGGCTTCAATCCATCAGTGGGCTTTCCTTCTGTGTCCAGCATCTTGGGATGTTCCCAGCCTTTGATGACAGCTTTCCAGGTTCTGCTATCCAGTGATTTGAGGAAGGCCACCATCCTTGCTTTCCAGTATTCATAGTTGGTTCCATCCAGAATTGGTGGTCTGTTCACTGGTCCTCCTTCTTTCTCCATGTTCATCAGAATTTATCTCCCTAGATCTCACTCAGTGATTTCGAGTGCCCGCTCTGATACCAATTGAAATTCTGATACCAATGACAGATGTCGTACCGGATGTCACGACATCACGCTTCAGAACATGCAGATGATGTTTGACAGTATGAACAGATTAAACAAGTAAATAACACAAGAGAATTGTTAACCCAGTTCGGTGCAACGTCACCTACATCTGGGGGCTACCAAGCCAGGGAGGAAATCCACTAAAATAGTGTTAGTTCGAAGATCTAACAGCCACTGTTTACAACCTTCTCACCTAACCACTACCCGTGCAACCTCTACCTAAGAGCCACTCTTAGATATGAGAACCCCTCTCACTCCCTCTCAATCACTCTCCCGTGTTTACAAATAAATCAAAGACACACCAGAGATTGCTCTCTGAACAAAAGAGATCAACTCTACACACTCAGGTCCAACACTTGATGTTAGGGTAACATCAAGGTGGCTCACAAAACACTCAAGTCCCAAAACTCACAAAATAACTCTTCAATCCCGGACTTGGTACAAAACTCGTGCAGCCTTCATGTTTATATAGCAGTGTGCGTATCTGGGCTGCAACAACTTGCGCTGGATAAGATCTATCATTCTCCTGAAAAATCTGCACTTAAAGATCTAAAAGATAAAGTTTGATCTTTTAGTTTTTATCTTTAATCTTTAATCCCTGAACGAACTATTCAAGTTTGTAATTCGAACTTTAATTATCTTTTAATTCGTTCCTAGAGATAGATCGCCAAATCTGTTGCTAACTGCACATTAATCTGTTAAAGATATAACAGATTTATGTGTCCAGTATTTTCGGGCAGGATGTCCTGGACATTGTATCCGACATCGTGGATCCTGCAGCTTCAATTCTTCATTTGACATTTTATCTTGCCTTGTGCATTGTGGAGCCCCAATCTGATTCCTTGACATAACGTTGGACATCATGTGCAGCAACTCCAGCTTTCCTTCATTGTCTAAGTGCTTATGTTTTAACAAAATTTTAGCCAATCTTTTAAAACTCAGTAAAGCTAAGCACTAACAGTGCGGACCCTCAAGGAAATCCTCCATTCTCCCCCTTTTTCGGAGCCCCATGAATGTTATTGCCTAGCGCTGTTCATGTGTCCTCCACCTTCGAGTTTGGAGCTATGTTTCATGATTGCCTAAGTGCGGACCCTCAAGGCAATCCTCCATTCTCCCCTTTTTTCGGAGCCCCATGAATGTTATTGCCTAGCGCTGTTCATGTGTCCTCCACCTTCGAGTTTGGAGCTATGTTTCATGATTGCCTAAGTGCGGAACCTCAAGGCAATCCTCCATTCTCCCCCTTTTTCGGAGCCCCATGAATGTTATTGCCTAGCACTGTTCATGTGTCCTCCACCTTCGAGTTTGGAGCTATGCTTCATGATTGCCTAAGTGTGGACCCTCAAGGCAGTCCTCCATTCTCCACCTTTTTCGGAGCCCCATGAATGTCATTGCCTAGCGCTGTTCATGTGTCCTCTATTATCAAGCGCGGAGCCTCTGGTGACTGGGAAATATGTTCTTCTATTGTTTTTTGGATCGGTTCCTTCACCAAATATGTGTATATGTGTATATGTATATTATGTTCGTTGTTCTTGTTGTTGTTTGTATTTTGTTTTGTGTTGTACAGCAAAAAAGAAGGAGTAGAGACGAGAATCGTCATCACGGAAAGGGCAGGATGGACGAAATTAGTGTCTTATCTTTGCTTTCCTCTTATCTCCGATGAGAGGTAAGTAAAGAGGGGCAACTGTCATACCCTAATTTTGTCCGGGGATTATAATTTGATGATATACAACCATTGATTGGCCGCTCAGAGATATTTGGCACCCTTTGTTGCACAATATGTGAAGTCCCGAGACGTGCCGAAAATCAAAAGGAAGCCGGCTTACGCGATCCGTGAAAATTCCGTGATGTGACGGAAATCGAAAGAAGGTATTTTTCGCAATCCGTGAGTTTTCGTAACTTCTTCGAAAGCTAAAAAAGAGTAAATACATAATCCTTAAGGACTCGTAACCTTGCGGAAGGAAAATAAGTATCGTTACGAAATTCGTAAACTTTCGTAATGTTACAAAAAAAGAATTACCAAAAAAGTTAGAGGGGGTGCATTTAGTAAAAAGGGGGGTACAAATAGCAATCAGGCCCACTTGGGCCTTCCAGATTCTTCCTCCAGAAGGCTGTTGCTTCTGGAGGAAGCAACCTTGCTCGCCTGGGTGAGCTGGGTGGCAAGCTCCTCCCCTATTTTGCTATAAATAGGGGGAGGAGTGAAGGGAGAAGGGGTTCAGCCTTCTTAGCACTTCTCATTCTCTCGAAATTGCTGAGGAAAATTATTTCCGTGAAGAAAATCCAAGCGGAGGCGCTTCCGTAACGTTTCTGTGAGTAATTATGCGAAGATTCTCGACCGTTCTTCAACATTCATCGTTCATTCTTCGTTTTCTTCAGTCTTCAACGGGTAAGTACCTCAAACCGAGCTTTTCAATTCATTCTATGTACCCCTGGTGGTCCAAATTTTGTTTCATGTATTTTTATTCTCGTTTTCATTTGCTTTCTATACCCCCTTTTGACGTGCTTCAGTCATTTATTTAAGTCATTTCTCGCCTAATCTAAAAATAAAATAAATTTCCACCGATCGTTTGAATTGTATCATCCGTTAATTTCGGTTAAAATGAATTCCGACCGTTCGGTCGTGCCGTAACCACGTTGGAAATAAAAAAAGAGGTAAAATAATAATATAATAATCAAAAAATACCTTTTAGTAAAATAAAGCAAAAAATCAATCGGACGTTTTCTCTTTGGGATTTCTCATTCTTAATTGAATTGACTAATAACTAAAGTGAAACTAAGGCTAAAATCAACTCGCCTAGTCAAGCTCGTCCACAAAAAATAGGGTTTTGAAAGTTTATCATTTCAATTTCTTACCAAGTAAAATGGATCATTTTTAAGGTCCAACGCCTTAAAATGATCACCTTTCAAAGTAAAAGAATCACTTGATTCACGCATAAGAAAGAACTACGTAGGTCTGATTTCCTCTTTGATGGAGGGTACGTAGGAGCAAGAGCCCCGCTTTTGTCGACCTCAAAAAATAAAAAGAAATAAAAGTTAAGGTAACACAATTTCCACAATTCTAAAAAATAGGTTGTTGTCCTTTGAGAAAAACGTGAGAGGTGCTAATACCTTCCTCAAACGTAAATACAACTCCCGAACTTAGAATTTTCATTTTGACCGGTTTCCTTCGGTTTTTCCGACGTTTTCCACAAATAAACGTTGGTGGCGACTCCGTGCATCTTTCCTCCTTTGGAAAGCGCACCCGTGAGCCTCGCCTTCGCCCGCCCACAAAAGGGCATGTTGCGAAACTTTTAACTCGGATGTCCGATTCCGGCACATCGGAAATCGAGACGCTCGAAATTGAACAATAGAAGCTCTCGAGAAATTCAAATGGTCATAACTTTTCACACGGAGGTCCGATTCAGGAACATCACATATCGAGACGTTCAAAATTGAAAAACGGAACATATCGAGAAATTCAAATTGTCATAACTTGTCACACAGAGGTCCGATTCAGGCGTATCATATATTGAGATGCTCGAAATTGAACAACGGAAGCTCTCGAGAAATTAAAATGGTCATAACTTTTCACTCGGATTTCCGACTCAGGTGCATAATATATCGAGACATTCGTAATTGAAGAACGGATGCTGTCAAGAAATTTAAATGGTTCTAACTTTTCACACGGAGGTCCGATTCAGGCACATGATATATCGAGACGCTCGAAATTGAACAACAGAAGCTCTCGAGAAATTCAAATGGTCATAACTTTTCACACGGAGGTCCGATTCAGGCACATTACATATGGAGATGCCCGAAATTGAACCACGGAAGATATCTATAAATTCAAATGGTCATAACTTTTCACACGGAGGTCCGATTCAGGCGCATCATATATCAAGACGCTCAAAATTGAACAACGGAAGCTCTCGAGAAATTGAAATTGTCATAACTTTTCACTCGGATGTTCGATTCAGGCGCATAATATATCGAGACACTTGAAATTAAACAACGGAAGCTCTCGAGAAATTTAAATGGTTATAACTTTTCACTCGGATGTCCGATTCAGGCGCATAATATATCGAGACGCTCGAAATTGAACAATGGAAGCTCTCGAGAAATTAAAATTGTAATAACTTTTCACTCGGATGTTCGATTCAGTCACATCACATATTGAGACCCTCGAAATTGAACAACAGAAGCTCTCGCGAAATTCAAATGGTCATAACTTTACACAAGGTGGACCGATTCAGGCACATCACATGTCGAGACGCTCGAAATTGAACAACGTAAGCTCTCGAAAAATTCAAATGCTCATAACTTTTCACACGGAGGTCCGATTCAGGAACATAACATATCGAGACGGTCGAAATTGAACAACAGAAGCTCTCGAGAAATTGAAATGGTCATAACTTTTCACTCGGATGTCCGATTCAAGCGCATAATATATCGACACGCTCGAAATTGAACAACGGAAGCTCGCGATAAATTAAATTGGTCATAACTTTTCACTCGGATTTCCGATTCAGGTGCATAATATATCGAGACATTCGTAATCGAAGAACGGATGCTCTCGAGAAATTTAAATGGTCATAACCTTTCACACGGAGGTCCAATTCAGGCACATGATATATCGAGTCGCTGGAAATTGAACAACGGAAGCACTCGAGAAATTTAAATGGTCATAAGTTTTCACTCAGATTTCCGATTCAGGTGCATAATATATCGAGACATTGGTTATTGATTAATGGAAGCTACCGAGAAATTAAAATTGTCATTACTTTTCACTCGGATGTCCGATTCAGGCACATCACATATCGAGACGCTCAAAATTGAACAACGGAAGCTCTCGAGAAATTCAAATGGTCATAACTTTACACAGAGAGGTCCCATTCAAGCACATCACATATGGAGACGCTCGAAATTGAACAACGGAAGATATCGAGAAATTCAAATGGTCGTAACTTTTCCCACGGAGGTCCGATTCAGGCGTATCATATATCGAGACGCTCGAAATTGAACAACAGAAGCTGTCGAGAAATTAAAATGGTCATAACTTTACACATGGAGGTCCGATTCAGGCACATCACATGTCGAGATGCTCGAAATTGAACAACGGAAGCTGACGAGAAATTCAAATGGTCATAACTTCTCACTTGGATGTCCGATTCAGGCGCATCATTTATCGAGACGCTCGAAATTGAACAACGAAATCTCTTGAGAAATTCAAATGGGCATAACTTTCACTCGGATTACCGATTCAGGTGCATAATATATCGAGACATTATTTATTGAACAATGGAAACTCCCGAGAAATTGAAATGGTCATAACATTTCACTAAGATTTCTGATTCAGGTGCCTAATATATCGAGACATTGGTTATTGAACAATGGAAACTCCTGAGAAATTAAAATTGTCATTACTTTTCACTCGGATGTCTGATTCAGACACATCAGATATCGAGACGCTCGAAATTGAACAACAGAAGCTCGCGAGAAATTAATTTGGTCATAACTTTTCACTCGGATTTCCGATTCAGGTGCATAATATATCGAGACATTTGTAATTGAAGAACGGATGCTCTCGAGAAATTTAAATGGTCATAACTTTTCACACCAAGGTCCGATTCAGGCACATCATTTATCGAGACGCTCGAAATTGAACAACGAAATCTCTCGAGAAATTCAAATGGTCATAACTTTTCACTTGGATTTCCGATTCAGGTGCATAATATATCGAGACATTGGTCATTGAACAATGGAAACTCCCGAGAAATTAAAATGGTCATAACTTTTCACTAAGATTTCTGATTCAGGTGCCTAATATATCGAGACATTGGTTATTGAACAATGGAAACTCCCGAGAAATTAAAATTGTCATTACTTTTCACTCGGATGTCCGATTCAGGCGTATAATATATCGAGACGCTCGAAATTGAACAATGGAAGCTCTCGAGAAATTAAAATTGTAATAACTTTTCACTCGGATGTTCGATTCAGTCACATCACATATTGAGACCCTCGAAATTGAACAACAGAAGCTCTCGAGAAATTCAAAATGGTCATAACTTTACACAAGGTGGACCGATTCTAGCACATCACATATGGAGATGCTCGAAATTGAACAACGGAAGATATCGACAAATTCAAATGGTCATAACTTTTCACACGGAGGTCCGATTCAGGCACATCACATACGGAGAGGCTCGAAATTGAACAACGGAAGCTGACGAGAAATTAAAATGGTCATAACTTTTCAGTTGGATGTCAGATTCAGGCGCATCATTTATCGAGACGCTCGGAATTGAACAACGAAATCTCTCGAGAAATTCAAATGGTCATAACTTTTCACTCGGATTTCCGATTCAGGTGCAAAATATATCGAGACATTGGTCATTGAACAATGGAAACTCCCGAGAAATTAAAATGGTCATAACTTTTCACTAAGATTTCTGATTCAGGTGCCTAATATATCGAGACATGGGTTATTGAACAATGGAAACTCCCGAGAAATTAAAATTGTCATTACTTTTCACTCGGATATCCGATTCAGGCGTATAATATATCGAGACGCTCGAAATTGAACAATGGAAGCTCTCGAGAAATTAAAATTGTAATAACTTTTCACTCGGATGTTCGATTCAGGAGCCTAATATATCGAGACATTGGTTATTGAACAATGGAAACTCCCGAGAAATTAAAATTGTCATTACTTTTCACTCGGATGTCCGATTCAGGCGTATAATATATCGAGACCCTCGAAATTGAACAATGGAAGCTCTCAAGAAATTAAAATTGTAATAACTTTTCACTCGGATGTTCGATTCAGTCACATCACATATTGAGACCATCGAAATTGAACAACAGAAGCTCTCGAGAAATTCAAATTGTCATAACTTTACACAAGGTGGACCGATTTAGGCACAACACATGTCGAGACGCTCGAAATAGAACAACGTAAGCTCTCGAAAAATTCAAATGCTCATAACTTTTCACACGGAGTTCCGATTCACTAACATCACATATCGAGACGCTCGAAATTGAACAACAGAAGCTCTCAAGAAATTGAAAAGGTCATAACTTTTCACTCGGATGTCCGATTCAGGCGCATAATATATCGACACGCTCGAAATTGAACAACGGAAGCTTGCAAAAAATTAAATTGGTCATAACTTTTCACTCGGATTTCCGATTCAGGTGCATAATATATCGAGACATTCGTAATTGAAGAACGGATGCTCTCGAGAAATTTAAATGGTCATAACTTTTCACACGGAGGTCCGATTCAGGCACATGATATATCGAGTCGCTCGAAATTGAACAATGGAAGCTCTCGAGAAATTAAAATTGTAATAACTTTTCACTCGGATGTTCGATTCAGGTGCCTAATATATCGAGACATTGGTTATTGAACAATGGAAACTCCCGAGAAATTAAAATTGTCATTACTTTTCACTCGGATGTCCGATTCAGGCGTATAATATATCGAGACGCTCGAAATTAAACAATGGAAGCTCTCGAGAAATTAAAATTGTAATAATTTTCACTCGGATGTCCGATTCCGGCACATCTTATATCGAGACGCTTGAAATTGAACAACGGATGCTCCCTTTGATTCAAATGGTCATAACTTTACACTTGGAGGTCCTATTTAGGTTCTTCAACTGGTGAGATGCACCATATTGCACAAAGGAAGCTGACGAGAAATTCTTATGGGCACAACTTTTCATCTGCATGTCCTATTCCTGTGCATAATTTATTTCGACTCTCATTTTTTTTTTGTTTAGTCTTTCTCCATTTTTTAATGGTACTCTTTGCCATTCTTCTCGTC
>NC_038256.2:15459410-15462157 GCF_000004515.6 Glycine max
TCAGTCACATCACATATGGAGACCCTCGAAATTGAACAAAAGAAAGCTCTCGAGAAATTCAAATGGTCATAACTTTACACAAGGAGGACCGATTTAGGCACAACACATGTCGAGACGCTCGAAATAGAACAACGTAAGCTCTCGAAAAATTCAATGCTCATAACTTTTCACACGGAGTTCCGATTCACGAACATCACATATCGAGACGCTCGAAATTGAACAACAGAAGCTCTCGAGAAATTGAAATTGTCATAACTTTTCACTCGGATATCCGATTCAGGTGCATAATATATCGACACGCTCGAAATTGAACAACGGAAGCTCGCAAAAAATTAAATTGGTCATAACTTTTCACTCGGATTTCCGATTCTGGTGCATAATATATCGAGACATTCGTAATTGAAGAACGGATGCTCTCGAGAAATTTAAATGGTCATAACTTTTCACACGGAGTTCCGATTCAGGCACATGGTATATCGAGTCGCTGGAAACTGAACAACGGAAACACTCGAGAAATTTAAATGGTCATAACTTTTCACTCGGATGTTCGATTCAGGTGCCTAATATATCGAGACATTGGTTATTGAACAATGGAAACTCCCGAGAAATTAAAATTGTCATTACTTTTCACTCGGATGTCCGATTCAGGCGTATAATATATCGAGACGCTCGAAATTGAACAATGGAAGCTCTCGAGAAATTAAAATTGTAATAACTTTTCACTCGGATGTTCGATTCAGTCACATCACATATTGAGACACTCGAAATTGAACAACAGAAGCTCTCGAGAAATTCAAAATGGTCATAACTTTACACAAGGTGGACCGATTCAAGCACATCACATATAGAGATGCTCGAAAATTGAACAACGAAAGATATCGAGAAATTCAAATGGTCATAACTTTTTCACTCGGAGGTCCGATTCAGGCACATCACATACGGAGATGCTCGAAATTGAACAACGGAAGCTGACGAGAAATTCAAATGGTCATAACTTTTCACTTGGATGTCAGATTCAGGCGCATCATTTATCGAGACGCTCGTAATTGAACAACGAAATCTCTCGAAAAATTCAAATGGTCATAACTTTTCACTCGGATTTCCGATTCAGGTGCATAATATATCGAGACATTGGTCATTGAACAATGGAAACTCCCGAGAAATTAAAATGGTCATAACTTTTCACTAAGATTTCTGATTCAGGTGCCTAATATATCGAGACATTGGTTATTGAACAATGGAAACTCACGAGAAATTAGAATTGTCATTACTTTTCACTCGGATATCCGATTCAGGCGTATAATATATCGAGACGCTCGAAATTGAACAATGGAAGCTCTCGAGAAATTAAAATTGTAATAACTTTTCACTCGGATGTTCGATTCAGGTTCCTAATATATCGAGACATTGGTTATTGAATAATGGAAACTCCCGAGAAATTAAAATTGTCATTACTTTTCACTCGGATGTCCGATTCAGGCGTATAATATATCGAGAAGCTCGAAATTGAACAATGGAAGCTCTCGAGAAATTAAAATTGTAATAACTTTTCACTCGGATGTTCGATTCAGTCACATCACATATTGAGACCCTCGAAATTGAACAACAGAAGATCTCGAGAAATTCAAAATGGTCATAACTTTACACAAGGTGGACCGATTCAAGCACATCACATATAGAGATGCTCGAATTTGAACAACGGAAGATATCGAGAAATTCAAATGGTCATAACTTTTCACACGGAGGTCCGATTCAGGCACATCACATACGGAGATGCTCGAAATTGAACAATGGATGCTGTCGAGAAATTCAAATGGTCATTACTATTAACTCGGATGTCCGATTCAGGCACATCATTTATCGAGACGCTCGAAACTGAACAACGAAATCTCTCTAGAAATTCAAATGGTCATAACTTTTCACTCGGATTTCCGATTCAGGTGCATAATATATCGAGACATTGGTTATTGAACAATGGAAACTCCCGAGAAATTAAAATGGTCATGACTTTTCAGTAAGATTTCTGACTCAGGCGCCTAATGTATCGAGACATTGGTTATTGAACAATGGAAACTCCCGAGAAATTAAAATTGTCATTACGTTTCACTCGGATGTCTGATTCAGGCACATCAGATATCGAGACGCTCGAAATTGAACAACGGAAGCTCTCAATAAATTCAAATGGTCGAAACTTTTCGCACGGAGGTCCGCTTCAGGCACATCAGATACGGAGATGCTCGAAATTTAACAATAGAAGAAATGGAGAAATTCAAATGGTCATAACTTTTCACACGGAGGTCCGATTGAGGCGCATGATATATCGAGACGCTCGAAATTGAACAACGGAAGATATCGAGAAATTCAAATGGTCATAACGTTTCACACGCAGGTCTGATTCAGGCGCATGATATATCGAGACGCTCAAAATTGAACAACCGAAGCACTCGAGAAATTAAAATGGTGATAACATTACACACGGAGGTCCGATTCAGGCACATCACATGTCGAGATGCTCGAAATTGAACAACGGAAGCTGACGAGAAATTCAAATGGTCATAACTTTTCACTTGGATGTCCGATTCAGGCGCATCATTTATCGAGACGCTTGAAATTGAACAACGAAATCTCTCAAGAAATTCAAATGGTCATAAGTTATCACACGGAGGTCCGATTACGTGAATTCGAATCAGTTAATCATCCAAGAAGCATGACATCCGTCTGACACCAACTTGAGGACCCCTTTTTTT
>NC_038256.2:15462688-15463833 GCF_000004515.6 Glycine max
AATTGAACAACGGAAGCTGAAGTGAAATTCAAATGGACATAACTTTTCACTTGGATGTCCGATTCAGGCGCATCATTTATCGAGACATTGGTTATTGAACAATGGAAACTCCCAAGAAATTAAAATGGTCATAAAGTTTCACCCGGATTTCCGATTCAGGTGCATAATATATCGAGACATTGATTATTGAACAATGGAAACTCCCGAGAAATTAAAATGGTCATAAGTTTTCACTAAGATTTCTGATTCAAGTGCCTAATGTATCGACACATTGGTTATTCAACAATGGAAACTCCAGAGAAATTAACATTGTCATTACATTTCACTCGGATGTCCGATTCAGGCACATCAGATATCGAGACGCTCAAATTTTGTTTAACGGAAGCTCTCGAGAAATTCAAATGGTCATAACTTTTCACACGGAAGTCCGATTCAGCCACATCACATGTCGAGATGCTCGAAATTGAACAACGAAAGCTGACGAGAAATTCAAATTGTCATAACTTTACACATGGAGGTCCGATTCAGGCACATCACATGTCGAGATGCTCAAAATTGAACAACGGAAGCTGAAGAGAAATTCAAATGGTCATAACTTTTCACTTGGATGTCCGATTCAGGCGCATCATTTATCGAGACATTGGTTATTGAACAGAGGAAACTCCCAAGAAATTAAAATGGTCATAACGTTTCACTCGGATTTCTGATTTAGGTGCATAATATATCGAGACAATGGTTATTGAACAATAGAAACTCCCGAGAAATTAAAATGGTCATAACTTTTCACTAAGTTTTCTGATTCAGGTGCCTAATGTATCGAGACGGTGGTTATTGAACAATGGAAACTCCCCACAAATTAAAATTGTCATTACTTTTCACTCGGATGTCCGATTCAAGCACATCAGATATCGAGACGCTCGAAATTGAACAACAGAAGCTCTCGAGAAATTCAAATGGTCATAACTTTTCAGACGGAGGTCCGATTCAGGCGCATCATATATCGAGACGCTGGGAAATTGAACAACGGAAGCTCTCGAGAAATTCAAATGGTCATAACTTTTCACACGGAGGTCCGATTCAGGCGCATCATATATCGAGATGCTCGAAATTGAACAACGAAAGCTCTCTAAAAATTTAAATGGTCA
>NC_038256.2:15464133-15465310 GCF_000004515.6 Glycine max
GTCAAATTGTGAGCAAAGTGCACAAGGTGGACCGACTCAGGCACATCTCATGTAAGATATCGAGAAATTCAAATGGTCATAACTTTCACTCGGATGTGCGAGTTAGGCGCATCGATAGTGCGAGACGCTCGAAATTGAACAATGGAAGCTCTCGAGAAATTCAAATGGTCATAACTTTTCACAAGGAGGTCCGATTCTGGCATATCACATGTCGAGATGCTCGAAATTGAACAACGGAAGTTGACGAGAAATTCAAATGGTCATAACTTTTCTCTAAGATTTCCGATTCAGGTGCATAAGAGTATCGAGAGGTGGGTTATTGAACAATGGAAACTCCCGAGAGATTACAATTGTCATAACTTTTCACTCGGAAATCCGATTCAGGCACATCGGATATCGAGACGCTCGAAATTGAACAAGAGAAGCTCTGGAGAAATTCAGATGGTCATAACTTTTCAGACGGAGGTCCAATTCAGGCAGATCAGATATGGAGACTGCTCGAAGTTGATCAACGGAAGCTCTCGAGAAATTCACATGGTCATAAGTTTCCACATGGAGGTCCGATTCAGGCACATCATATGTCGAGATGCTCGAAATTGAACAACGGAAGCTGACGAGAAATTCAAATCGTCATAACTTTTCACTTGGATGTCCGATTCAGGCGCATCATTTATCGACACGCTCGAAGTTGAACAAGGAAATCTCTCAAGAAATTCAAATGGTCATAACTTTTCGCTCGGATTTCCGATTCAGGTGCCTCATATATCGAGACATTGGTTATTGCACAATGGAAACTCCCCAGAAATGAAAATGGTCATAACTTTTCACTAATATTTCTGATTCACGTGCCTAATGTATCGAGACATTGGTTATTGAACAATGGAAACTCCCGAGAAATTAAAATTGTCATTACTTTTCACTCGGTTGTCCTATTCAGGCTCCTCATTTATCGAGACCCTCGAAATTAAACAATGGAAGCTCTCAAGAAATTCATATGGTCATAACTTTTCACTAAGATTTCTGATTCAGGTGCATAATATATCGAGACATTGGTTATTAAACAATGGAAACTCCCGAGAAATTAAAATTGTCATTACTTTTCACTCGGTTGTCCTATTCAGGCGCATCAAATATCGAGACGCTTGAAATTGAACAACGGAAGCTCTCGAGAAATTCA
>NC_038256.2:15465966-15467438 GCF_000004515.6 Glycine max
TGGGTTATTGAACCATGCAAACTCGCAAAAAATTAAAATGGTCATAGCGTTCACTCGGATTCCGATTCAGGTGCATAATATATCGAGACATTGGTTAATGAACAACGGAAACTGCAGAGAAATTAAAATGGTCATAACATTCTCACTAAGATTTTTGATTCAAGTGCCTAAAGTATCGAGACATTGGTTATTGAACAATGGAAACTCCCGAGAGATTAAAATTGTCATTACTTTTTACTCGGATGTCCGATTCAGGCACATCATATATCGAGATGCTCGAAATTCAACAACGGAAGCTCTCGAGAAATTCAAATGGTTATAAATTTTCTCTAAGATTTCTGATTCAGGTGCATAATATATCGAGACAATGGTTATTGAACAACGGAAACTCCCGAGAGATTAAAATTGTCATTTCTTTTCACTCAGATGTCCGATTCAAGAACATAAGATATCGAGACGCTCGAAAATGAACAACAGAAGCTCCCGAGAAATTCAAATGGTCATAACTTTTCAGACGGAGGTCCGATTCAGGGACATCACATATGGAGACGCTCGAAATTGAACAACGGAAGATATCGAGAAATTCAAATGGTCATAACTTTTCACACGGAGGTCCGATTCAGGCGCATCATATATCGAGACGCTCGAAATTGAACAACGGAAGCTCTCGAGAAATTCAAATGGTCATAACTTTTCACACGGAGGTCCGATTCAAGCGCATCATATACCGAGATGCTCGAAATTGAACAACGAAAGCTCTCGACAAATTAAAATGGTCATAACTTTACACACGGAGGTCCGATTCTGGCACATCACATGTCGAGATGCTCGAAATTGAACAACGGAAGCTGACGAGAAATTCAAATGGTCATAACTTTTCTCTAAGATTTGTGATTTCAGGTGCCTAATATATCGAGACATTGGTTATTGAACAATGGAAACTCCCGAGAGATTAAAATTGTCATTACTTTTCACTCGGATGTCCGATTCAGGCACATCAGATATCGAGACGCTCGAAATGGAACAACAGAAGCTCTCGAGAAATTAAAATGGTGTTAACTTTTCAGACGAAAGTCCGATTCAGGCACATCACATATGGAGACGCTCGACATTGAACAACAGAAGATATCGAGAAATTCAAATGGTCATAACTTTTCACACGGAGGTCCGATTCAGGCGCATCATATATCGAGACGCTCGAAGTTGAACAACGGAAAATCTCGAGAAATTTAAATGGTCATAACTTTACACATGGAGGTCCGATTCAGGCACATCACATGTCGAGATGCTCGAAATTGAACAACGGAAGCTGAAGAGAAATTCAAATGGTCATAACTTTTCACTTGGATGTCCGATTCAGGCGCATCATTTATCGAGACATTGGTTATTGAACAATGCAAACTCCCATGAAATTAAAATGGTCATAACGTTTTACTCGGATTTCCGATTCAGGTGCATAATATATCGAGACA
>NC_038256.2:15467747-15470143 GCF_000004515.6 Glycine max
TAACCTCATGAAGTTTCACACATGGAGGTCCGATTCAGGCACATCACATGTCGAGATGCTCAAAATTGAACAACGGAAGCTGAAGTGAAATTCAAATGGTCATAACTTTTCACTTGGATGTCCGATTCAGGCGCATCATTTATCGAGACATTGGTTATTGAACAATGGAAACTCCCAAGAAATTAAAATGGCCATAAAGTTTCACCCGGATTTCCGATTCAGGTGCATAATATATCGAGACATTGGTTATTGAACCATGGAAACTCCCGAGAAATTAAGATGGTCATAAGTTTTCACTAAGATTTCTGATTCAAGTGCCTAATGTATCGACACATTGGTTATTCAACAATGGAAACTCCAGAGAAATTAACATTGTCATTACATTTCACTCGGATGTCCGATTCAGGCACATCAGATATCGAGACGCTCAAAATTGAATAACGGAAGCTCTCGAGAAATTCAAATGGTCATAACTTTTCACACGGAAGTCCGATTCAGCCACATCACATGTCGAGATGCTCGAAATTGAACAACGAAAGCTGACGAGAAATTCAAATTGTCATAACTTTACACATGGAGGTCCGATTCAGGCACATCACATGTCGAGATGCTCAAAATTGAACAACGGAAGCTGAAGAGAAATTCAAATGGTCATAACTTTTCACTTGGATGTCCGATTCAGGCGCATCATTTATCGAGACATTGGTTATTGAACAGAGGAAACTCCCAAGAAATTAAAATGGTCATAACGTTTCACTCGGATTTCTGATTTAGGTGCATAATATATCGAGACAATGGTTATTGAACAATAGAAACTCCCGAGAAATTAAAATGGTCATAACTTTTCACTAAGTTTTCTGATTCAGGTGCCTAATGTATCGAGACATTGGTTATTGAACAATGGAAACTCCCCACAGATTAAAATTGTCATTACTTTTCACTCGGATGTCCGATTCAAGCACATCAGATATCGAGACGCTCGAAATTGAACAACAGAAGCTCTCGAGAAATTCAAATGGTCATAACTTTTCAGACGGAGGTCCGATTCAGGCGCATCATATATCGAGACGCTGGAAATTGAACAACGGAAGCTCTCGAGAAATTCAAATGGTCATAACTTTTCACACGGAGGTCCGATTCAGGCGCATCATATATCGAGATGCTCGAAATTGAACAACGAAAGCTCTCGAAAAATTAAAATGGTCATAACTTTACACACGGAGGTCTGATTCTAGCACATCACATGTCGAGATGCTCGAAATTGAACAACGGAAGCTGACGAGAAATTCAAATGGTCATAACTTTTCTCTAAGATTTGTGATTCAGGTGCATAATATATCGACACATTGGTTATTGAACAATGGAAACTCCCGTGAGATTAAAATTGTCATTACTTTTCACTCGGATGTCTGATTCAGGCACATCAGATATCGAGACGCTCGAAATTGAAGAACAGAAGCTCTCGAGAAATTAAAATGGTCATAACTTTACACATGGAGGTCTGATTCAGGCACATCACATGTCGAGATGCTCGAAATTGAACAACGGAAGCTGAAGAGAAATTCAAATGGTCATAACTTTTCACTTGGATGTCCGATTCAGGCGCATCATTTATCGAGACATTGGTTATTGAACAATGGAAACTCCCAAGAAATTAAAATGGTCATAACGTTTCACTCGGATTTCCGATTCAGGTGCATAATATATCGAGACATTGGTTATTGAACAATGGAAACTCCCGAGAAATTAAAATGGTCATAACTTTTGACTAAGATTTCTGATTCAGGTGCCTAAAGTATCGAGACATTGGTTATTGAACAATGGAAACTCCCGAGAGATTAAAATTGTCATTACTTTTTACTCGGATGTCCGATTCAGGCACATCATATATCGAGATGCTCGAAATTGAACAACGGAAGCTCTCGAGAAATTCAAATGGTTATAAATTTTCTCTAAGATTTCTGATTCAGGTGCATAATATATCGAGACAATGGTTATTGAACAACGGAAACTCCCGAGAGATTAAAATTGTCATTTCTTTTCACTCAGATGTCCGATTCAAGAACATAAGATATCGAGACGCTCGAAAATGAACAACAGAAGCTCCCGAGAAATTCAAATGGTCATAACTTTTCAGACGGAGGTCCGATTCAGGGACATCACATATGGAGACGCTCGAAATTGAACAACGGAAGATATCGAGAAATTCAAATGGTCATAACTTTTCACACGGAGGTCCGATTCAGGCGCATCATATATCGAGACGCTCGAAATTGAACAACGGAAGCTCTCGAGAAATTCAAATGGTCATAACTTTTCACACGGAGGTCCGATTCAAGCGCATCATATACCGAGATGCTCGAAATTGAACAACGAAAGCTCTCGAC
Source organism: Glycine max (assembly GCF_000004515.6). Classification (NCBI taxonomy): domain Eukaryota; kingdom Viridiplantae; phylum Streptophyta; class Magnoliopsida; order Fabales; family Fabaceae; genus Glycine; species Glycine max. The sequence continues at coordinate 15,470,135 of NC_038256.2, forward strand.
AAATTAAAA
>NC_038256.2:15470243-15478202 GCF_000004515.6 Glycine max
CTGACGAGAAATTCAAATCGTCATAACTTTTCACTTGGATGTCCGATTCAGGCGCATCATTTATCGACACGCTCGAAGTTGAACAAGGAAATCTCTCAAGAAATTCAAATGGTCATAACTTTTCACTCGGATTTCCGATTCAGGTGCATCATATATCGAGACATTGGTTATTGCACAATGGAAACTCCCGAGAAATGAAAATGGTCATAACTTTTCACTAAGATTTCTGATTCAGGTGCCTAATGTATCGAGACATTGGTTATTGAACAATGGAAACTCCCGAGAAATTAAAATTGTCATTACTTTTCACTCGGTTGTCCTATTCAGGCTCATCATTTATCGAGACGCTCGAAATTAAACAATGGAAGCTCTCAAGAAATTCATATGGTCATAACTTTTCACTAAGATTTCTGATTCAGGTGCATAATATATCGAGACATTGGTTATTAAACAATGGAAACTCCCAAGAAATTAAAATTGTCATTACTTTTCACTCGGTTGTCCTATTCAGGCACATCAGATATCGAGACGCTTGAAATTGAACAACGGAAGCTCTCGAGAAATTCAAATGGTCATAACTTTTCACACAGAGGTCCGATTCAGGCACATCACATACGGAGATGCTCGAAATTGAACAACGGAAGAAATCGAGAAATTCAAATGGTCATAACTTTTCACACGGAGGTCCGATTCAGGCGCATCATATATCGAGACGCTCAAAATTGAACAATGGAAGCTCTCGAGAAATTAAAATGGTCATAACTTTTCACACGGAGGTCCGATTCAGGCACATCACATGTCGAGATGCTTGAAATTGAACAACGGAAGCTGACGAGAAATTCAAATGGTCATAACATTTCACACAAAGGTCCGATTCAAGTGCATCATATATCGAGACACTCAAAATTCAACAATTGAAGCTCTCTCGAGAAATTAAAATTGTCAAAACTTTTCATACGGATGTTGGCTTCAGGTGCATAATATATCGAGACGTTGGTTATTGAAAAACAGATGCTCTCGAGAAATTAAAATGATAAAAAATTTTCACTCAGATGTCCGATTCACGCGCATAATATATCGAGACGCTCGAAATTGAACAACGAAAGCTCTAGAGAAATTCAAATGGTCATAACTTTTCACACGGAGGTCCGATTCAGGCGCATCATATATCGAGACGCTCGAAATTGAACAACGGAAGCTCTCGAGAAATTCAAATGGTCATAACTTTTCACACGGAGGTCCGATTCAAGCGCATCATATACCGAGATGCTCGAAATTGAACAACGAAAGCTCTCGACAAATTAAAATGGTCATAACTTTACACACGGAGGTCCGATTCTGGCACATCACATGTCGAGATGCTCGAAATTGAACAACGGAAGCTGACGAGAAATTCAAATGGTCATAACTTTTCTCTAAGATTTGTGATTCAGGTGCCTAATATATCGAGACATTGGTTATTGAACAATGGAAACTCCCGAGAGATTAAAATTGTCATTACTTTTCACTCGGATGTCCGATTCAGGCACATCAGATATCGAGACGCTCGAAATGGAACAACAGAAGCTCTCGAGAAATTAAAATGGTGTTAACTTTTCAGACGAAAGTCCGATTCAGGCACATCACATATGGAGACGCTCGACATTGAACAACAGAAGATATCGAGAAATTCAAATGGTCATAACTTTTCACACGGAGGTCCGATTCAGGCGCATCATATATCGAGACGCTCGAAGTTGAACAACGGAAAATCTCGAGAAATTTAAATGGTCATAACTTTACACATGGAGGTCCGATTCAGGCACATCACATGTCGAGATGCTCGAAATTGAACAACGGAAGCTGAAGAGAAATTCAAATGGTCATAACTTTTCACTTGGATGTCCGATTCAGGCGCATCATTTATCGAGACATTGGTTATTGAACAATGCAAACTCCCATGAAATTAAAATGGTCATAACGTTTTACTCGGATTTCCGATTCAGGTGCATAATATATCGAGACATTGGTTATTGAACAACGGAAGCTAACGAGAAATTAAAATGGTCATAACTTTTCACTAAGATTTCTGATTCAAGTGCATAATATATCGACACATTGGTTATTCAACAATGGAAACTCCAGAGAAATTAACATTGTCATTACATTTCACTCGGATGTCCGATTGAGGCACATCAGATATCGAGACGCTCGAAATTGAACAACGGAAGCTCTCGAGAAATTCAAATGGTCATAACTTTTCACACGGAGGTCCGATTCAGGCTCATCATATATCGAGACGCTCGAAATTGAACAACGATAGCTCTCGAGAAATTAAAATGTTCATAACTTTACACATGGAGGTCCGATTCAGGCACATCACATGTCGAGATGCTCAAAATTGAACAACGGAAGCTGAAGAGAAATTCAAATGGTCATAACTTTTCACTTTGGATGTCCGATTCAGGCGCATCATTTATCGAGACAATTGTTATTGAACAATGGAAACTCCCAAGAAATTAAAATGGTCTTAACTTTTCACTCCGATTTCCGATTCAGGAGCATAATATATATCGAGACATTGGTTATTGAACAATGGAAACTCCCGAGAAATTAAAATGGTCCTAACTTTTCACTAAGATTTATGATTCAGGTGCCTAATGTATCGAGACATTGGTTATTGAACAATGGAAACTCCCGAGAAATTAAAATTGTCATTACTTTTTACTCGGATGTCCGATTCAGGCACATCAGATATCGAGACGCTCGAAATTGAACAACGGAAGCTCTCGAGAAATTAAAATGGTCATAACTTTACACATGGAGATCCGATTCAGGCACATCACATGTCGAGATGCTCAAAATTGAACAACGGAAGCTGAAGAGAAATTCAAATGGTCATAACTTTTCACTTGGATGTCCAATTCAGGCGCATCATTTTTCGAGACATTGGTTATTGAACAATGGAAACTCCCAAGAAATTAAAATGGTCATAACTTTTCACTCGGATTTCCGATTCAGGTGCATAATATATCGAGACATTGGTTATTGAACAATGGAAACTTCCGAGAAATTAATATGGTCATAACTTTTGAATAAGATTTCTGATTCAGGTGCCTAATGTATCGAGACATTGGTTATTGAACAATGGAAACTCCCGAGAAATTAAAATCGGTTTGCATGGTGGGAGTCTGTCCGATTCAGGCACATCGCTCGAAATTAAACAACGAAAGCTCTCGAGAAATTCAAATGGTCATAACTTTTCACACAGAGGTCCGATTCAGGCACATCACATATGGAGACGCTTGAAATTGAACAACGGAAGATATCGAGAATTCAAATGGTCATAACTTTTCACACGCAGGTCCGATTCAGGCGCATCATATATCGAGACGCTCGAAATTGAACAACGGAAGCTCTCGAGAAATTAAAATGGTCATAACTTTACACATGGAGGTCCGATTCAGGCACATCACATGTCGAGATACTCAAAATTGAACAACGGAAGCTGAAGAGAAATACCAATGGTCATAACTTTTCACTTGGATGTCCAATTCAGGGCGCATCATTTTTCGAGACATTGGTTATTGAACAATGGAAACTCCCAAGAAATTAAAATGGTCATAACTTTTCACTCGGATTTCCGATTCAGGTGCATAATATATCGAGACATTGGTTATTGAACAATGGAAACTTCCGAGAAATTAATATGGTCATAACTTTTGAATAAGATTTCTTATTCAGGTGCCTAATGTATCGAGACATTGGTTATTGAACAATGGAAACTCCCGAGAAATTAAAATTGTCATTACTTTTCACTCGGATGTCCGATTCAGGCACATCAGATATCTAGACGCTCGAAATGGAACAACGGAAGCTCTCGAGAAATTCAAATGGTCATACTTTCACACGGAGGTCCGATTCAGGCACATCACATATGGAGACGCTTGAAATTGAACAACGGAAGATATCGAGAATTCAAATGGTCATAACTTTTCACACGCAGGTCCGATTCAGGCGCATCATATATCGAGACGCTCGAAATTGAACAACGGAAGCTCTCGAGAAATTAAAATGGTCATAACTTTACACATGGAGGTCCGATTCTGGCACATCACTTGTCGAGATGCTCGAAATTGAACAACGGAAGCTGACGAGAAATACAAATGGTCATAACTTTTCTCTAAGATTTGTGATTCAGGTGCATAATATATCGAGACATTGGTTATTGAACAATGGAAACTCCCGAGAGATTAAAATTGTCATTACTTTTCACTCGGATGTCCGATTTAGGCACATCAGATATCGAAACGCTCGAAATTGAAGAACGGAAGCTCTCGAGAAATTCAAATGGTCATAACTTTACACATGGAGGTCCGATTCAGGCACATCACATGTCGAGATGCTCGAAATTGAACAACGAAAGCTGAAGAGAAATTCAAATGGTCATAACTTTTCACTTGGATGTCCGATTCAGGCGCATCATTTATCGAGACATTGGTTATTGAACAATGGAAACTCCCAAGAAATTTAAATGGTCATAACTTTTCACTCGGATTTCCGATTCAGGTGCATAATATATCGAGACATTGGTTATTGAACAATGGAAACTTCCGAGAAATTAAAAAGGTCATAACTTTTGAATAAGATTTCTGATTCAGGTGCATAATATATTGAGACATTGGTTATTGAACAACGGAAACACCCGAGAAATTAAAATATCATTACTTTTCACTCGGATGTCCGATTCCGGCACATCAGATATCGAGACGCTCGAAATTGAACAACGGAAGCTCTCGAGAAATTCAAATGGTCATAACTTTTAACTAAGATTTCTGATTCACGTGCATAGTATATCGAGACATTGGTTATTGAACAATGGAAACTCCCGATAAATTAAAATTGTCATTACTTTTCACTCGGATGTCCGATTCAGGCACATCAGATATCGAGACGCTCGAAATTGGACAACGGAAGCTCTCGAGAAATTCAAATGGTCATAACTTTTCACAAGGCAGTCCGATTTAGGCGCATCATATATCGAGACGCTCGAAATTGAACAACGGAAGCTCTCAAGAAATTAAAATGGTCATAACTTTACACATGGAGGTCCGATTCAGGCACATCACATACGGAGATGCTCGAAATTGAACAACGGAAGAAATCGAGAAATTCAAATGGTCATAACTTTTCACACAGAGGTCCGATTCAGACGCATCATATATCGAGACGCTCGAAATTGAAAAACGGAAGCACTCGAGAAATTAAAATGGTCATAACATTACACACGGAGGTCCGATTCTGGCACATCACATGTCGAGATGCTAGAAATTGAACAACGAAAGCTGAAGAGAAATTCAAATGGTATTAACTTTTCACTTGGATGTCCGATTCAGGCGCATCATTTTTCGAGACATTGGTTATTGAACAATGGAAACTCCCAAGAAATTAAAATGGTCATAACCTTTCACTCGGATTTCCGATTCAGGTGCATAATATATCGAGACATTGGTTATTGAACAATGGAAACTCCCGAGACATTAAAATTGTCATTACTTTTCACTCGGATGTCCGATTCAGGCACATCAGATATCTACACGCTCGAAATTGAACAAGGGAAAATATCGAGAAATTCAAATGGTCATAACTTTTCACATGCAGCTCCGATTCAGGCACATCATATATCAAGACGCTGGAAATGAACAACGGAAGCTCTCCACAAATTAAAATGGTCATAACTTTACTCATGGAGGTCCGATTCAGGCACATCACATGTCGAGATGCTCGAAATTGAACAACGGAAGTTGAAGAGAAATTCAAATGGTATTAACTTTTCAGTTGGATGTCCGATTCAGGCGCATCATTTTTCGAGACATTGGTTATTGAACAATGGAAACTCCCAAGAAATTAAAATGGTCATAACCTTTCACTCGGATTTCCGATTCAGGTGCATAATATATCGAGACATTGGTTATTGAACAATGGAAACTCCCGAGAAATTAATATGGTCATAAATTTTCACTAAGATTTCTGATTCAGGTGCCTAATGTATCGAGACATTGGTTATTGAACAATGGAAACTCCCGAGAAATTAAAATTGTCATTACTTTTCACTCGGATGTCCGATTCAGGCACATCCGATATCGAGACGCTCGAAATTGAACAACGGAAGCTCTCGAGAAATTCCTAAAGGTCTAACTTTTTGTACGGAGGTTCCGTTTCTGGCGCATCATATAAGGAGACCCTGGAAAATTTTAAAAGGGGAGATTCCGAGAAATTCAAAATGGTCATAACTTTTCACACGGAGTTCCGATTCAGGCGCATCATATATCGAGCAGCTCGAAATTGAACAACGGAAGCTCTCGAGAAATTAAAATGGTCATAACTTTACATATGGAGGTCCGATTCAGGCACATCACATGTCGAGATGCTCAAAATTGAACAACGAAATCTGACGAGAAATTCAAATGGTCATAACTTTTCACTTGGATGTCCAATTCAGGCGCAACATTTATCGAGACCCTCGAAATTGAACAACGAAATCTCTCGAGAAATTAAAATGGTCATAACTTTTCACACGGATTTCTGATTCAGGTGCATAATAGATCGAGACATTAGTTATTGAACAATGGAAACTCCCGAGATATTAAAATGGTCATAACTTTTCACTAAGATTTCTGATTCAGGTGCCTAATGTATCGAGAGATTGGTTATCACATATGGAGACGCTCGAAATTGAACAACGGAAGATATCGAGAAATTCAAATAGTCATAACTTTTCACACAGAGGTCCGATTCAGGCGCATCATATATCGAGAAGCTCGAAATTGAACAACGTAAGCTCTTGAGAAATGAAAATGGTCATAACTTTTCACTCGGATTTCCGATTCAGGTGCATAATATATCGAGATATTGGTTATTGAACAATGGAAACTCCCGAGAAATTAAAATGGTCATAACTTTTCACTAAGATTTCTGATTCAGGTGCATAATATATCGAGACATTGGTTATTGAACAATGGAAACTCCCTAGAAATTAAAATTGTCATTACTTTTCACTTGGATGTCCGATTCAGGCACATCAGATATCGAGACGCTCGAAATTGAACAACAGAAGCTCTCGAGATATTCAAATGGTCATAACTTTTCACACGGAGGTCCGATTCAGGTACATCACATACGGAGATGCTTGAAATTGAACAACGGAAGAAATCGAGAAATTCAAATGGTCATAACTTTTCACATGGAGGTCCGATTCAGGCGCATCATATATCGAGACGCTCGAAATTGAACAATGGAAGCTCTCGAGAAATTAAAATGGTCATAACTTTACACACGGAGGTCCGATTCAGGCACATCACATGTCGAGATGCTTGAAATTGAACAACGGAAGCTGACGAGAAATTCAAATGGTCATAACATTTCACACAGAGGTCTGATTCAAGCGCATCATATATCGTGACACTCAAAAGTGAACAAAGAAAGCTCTCTCTAGAAATGAAAATGTCATAACTTTTCATACGGATGTTCGATTCAGGTGCATAATATATCGAAACAATGGTTATTGAACAACGGATGCTCTCGAGAAATTCAAATGATCATAAATTTTCACTCGTATGTCCGATTCAAGCGCATAATATATCGAGACGCTCGAAATTGAACAACGGAAGCTCTCGAGAAATTCAAATGGTCATAAGTTATCACACGGAGGTCCGATTCAGGCACAAAACATATGCAGACACTCAAAATTGAACAACGGAAAATATCGAGAAATTCAAATGGTCATAACTTTTCACACGGAGGTCCGATTCAGGCACATCACATATTGAGACGCTCGAAATTGAAACCGGAAGCTTTCGAGAAATTCAAATGGTCATAACTTTTCTCTAAGATTGTGATTCAGGTGCATAATATATCGAGACATTGGTATTGAACAATGGAAACTCCCAAGAAATAAAAATTGTCATTTCTTTTCACTCA
>NC_038256.2:15478553-15485228 GCF_000004515.6 Glycine max
TCATAACTTTTCACACGGAGGTCCGATTCAGGCACATCACATATGAGACGCTCGAAATTGAACAACCGGAAGCTTTCGAGAAATTCAAATGGTCATAACTTTTCTCTAAGATTTGTGATTCAGGTGCATAATATATCGAGACATTGGTTATTGAACAATGGAAACTCCCAAGAATTTAAAATTGTCATTACTTTTCACTCGGATGTCCGATTCAGGCACATCAGATATCGAGATGCTCGAAATTGAACAACGGAAGCTCTCGAGAAATTCAAATGGTCATAACTTTTCACACGGAGTTCCGATTCTGGCGCATCATATATGGAGATGCTCGAAATTGAACAACAGATGAAATCGAGAAATTCAAATGGTCATAACTTTTCACACAGAGGTCCGATTCAGGCGCATCATATATCGAGACGCTTGAAATTGAACAATGTAAGCTCTCATGAAATTAAAAAGATTATAACTTTACACACGGAGGTCCGATTCAGGCACATCACATGTCGAGATGCTCGAAAATGAACAACGAAAGCTGACGAGAAATTCAAATGGTCATAACTTTACTCTAAGATTTGTGATTCAGGTGCATAATATATCGAGACATTGGTTATTGAACAATGGAAACTCCCGAGAGATTAAAATTGTCATTACTTTTCACTCAGATGTCCCATTCATGCACATTAGATATCGAGATGCTCAAAATTGAACAACGGAATGTCTTGAGAAATTCAAATGGTCATATCTTTTCTCTAAGATTTGTGATTCACGTGCATAGTATATCGAGACATTGGTTATTGAACAATGGAAACTCCCGAGAAATTAAGATTGTCATTACTTTTCACTCGGATGTCCGATTCAGGCACATCAGATATCTAGACGCTCGAAATTGAACAACGGAAGCTCTCGAGAAATTCAAATGGTCATAACTTTTCACACGGAGGTCCGATTCAGGCACATCACATATGGAGACGCTTGAAATTGAACAACGGAAGATATCAAGAATTCAAATGGTCATAACTTTTCACACGCAGGTCCGATTCAGGCGCATCATATATCGAGACGCTCGAAATTGAAGAACGGAAGCTCTCGAGAAATTAAAATGGTCATAACTTTACACATGGAGGTCCGATTCAGGCACATCACTTGTCGAGATGCTCGAAATTGAACAACGGAAGCTGAAGAGAAATTCAAATGGTCATAACTTTTAACTTGGATGTCCGATTCAGGCGCATCATTTATCGAGACGCTCGAAATTGAACAACGAAATCTCCCGAGAAATTAAAATGGTCTTAACTTTTCACTCGGATTTCCGATTCAGGTGCATAATATATCGAGACATTGGTTATTGAAGAATGGAAACTCTCAAGAAATTCAAATGGTCATAACTTTTCACTTGGATGTCCGATTCAGGCGCATCATTTATCGAGGCATTGGTTATTGAACAATGGAAACTCCCAAGAAATTAAAATGGTCTTAACTTTTCACTCGGATTTCCGATTCAGGTGCATAATATAAATCGAGACATTGGTTATTGAACAATGGAAACTTCCGAGAAATTAAAAAGGTCATAACTTTTGAATAAGATTTCTGATTCAGGTGCCTAATGTATCGAGACATTGGTTATTGAACAATGGAAACTCCCGAGAAATTAAAATTGTCATTACTTTTCACTCGGATGTCCGATTCAGGCACATCAGATATCGAGACGCTCGAAATTGAACAACGGAAGCTCTCGAGAAATTCAAATGGTCGTAACTTTTCGCACGGAGGTCCGATTCAGGCACATCACATATGGTGACGCTCGAAATTGCACAACTAAAGATATCGAGAAATTAAAATGGTCATAACTTTCCACACGCAGGTCCGATTCAGGCGCATCATATATTGAGACGCTCGAAATTGAACAACGGAAGCTCTCGAGATATTAAAATGGTCATAACATTACACACGGAGGTCCGATTCAGGCACATCACATGTCGACATGCTCGTAATTGAACAACAGAAGCTGACGAGAAATTCAAATGGTCATAACTTTTCACTTGGATGTCCGATACAGGCGCATCATTAATCGAGACGCTCGAAACTGAACAACGAAATCTCCCAAGAAATTAAAATGGTCTTAACTTTTCACTCGGATTTCCGATTCAGGTGCATAATATATATCGAGACATTGGTTATTGAACAATGGAAACTCCCGAGAAATTAAAATGGTCATAACTTTTCACTAAGATTTCTGATTCAGGTGCCTAATGTATCGAGACATTGGTTATTGAACAATGGAAACTCCCGAGAAATTAAAATTGTCATTACTTTTCACTCGGATGTCCGATTCAGGCACATCAGATATCGAGACGCTCGAAATTGAACAACGGAAGCTCTCGAGAAATTCAAATGGTCATAACTTTTCACACGGAGGTCCGATTCAGGCATATCAAATACGGAGATGCTCGAAATTGAACAACGGAAGAAATCGAGAAATTCAAATTGTCATAACTTTTCACTCGGAGGTCCGATTCAGGCGCATCATATATCGAGACGCTCGAAATTGAAAAACGGAAGCACTCGAGAAATTCAAATGGTAATAACTTTTCACTCGGATTTCCGATTTAGGTGCATAATATATCGAGACATTGGTTATTGAACAATGAAACTCCCGAGAAATTAAAATGGTCATGACTTTTCACTAAGATTTCTGATTCAGGTGCCCAATGTATCGAGACATTGGTTATTGAACAATGGAAACTCCCGAGAAATTAAAATTTTCATTTCGTTTCACTCGGATGTCTGATTCATGCACATCAGATATCGAGACGCTCGAAATTGAAGAACGGAAGCTCTCAAGAAATTCAAATGGTCATAACTTTTCGCACGGAGGTCCGATTCAGGCACATCACATATGGTGACGCTCGAAATTGAACAACTGAAGATATCGAGAAATTAAAATGGTCATAACTTTTCACACGCAGGTCCGATTCAGGCGCATCATATATTGAGACGCTCGAAATTGAACAACGGAAGCTCTCGAGAAATTAAAATGGTTATAACTTTACACACGGAGGTCCGATTCAGACACATCACATGTCGAGATGCTCGAAATTGAACAACGGAAGCTGACGAGAAATTCAAATGGTCATAACTTTTCACTTGGATGTCCGATTCAGGCGCATCATTTATCGAGAAGCTCGAAATTGAACAACGAAATCTCTCGAGAAAGTCAAATGGTCATAACTTTTCACTCGGATTTCCGATTGAGGTGCATAATATATCGAGACATTGGTTATTGAACAATGGAAACTCACGAGAAATTAAAATGGTCATGACTTTTCACGAAGATTTTTGATTCAGGTGCCTAATGTATCGAGACATTGGTTATTGAACAATGGAAACTCCCGAGAAATTAAAACTGTCATTACTTTTCACTCGGATGTCCGATTCAGGCACATCAGATATCGAGACGCTCGAAATTGAACAACGGAAGCTCTCGAGAAATTCAAATGGTCATAACTTTTCGCACGGAGGTCCGATTCAGGCGCATCATATATTGAGACGCTCGAAATTGAACAACGGAAGATATCGAGAAATTCAAATGGTCATAACTTTTCACACGCAGGTTCGATTCAGGCGCATGATATATCGAGATGCTCGAAATTGAACAACGGAAGATATCGAGAAATTCAAATGGTCATAACTTTTCACACAGAGGTCCGATTCAGGCGCATCATATATCGAGACGCTCGAAATTGAACAACGGAAGCTCTCGAGAAATTAAAATGGTCATAACTTTACACATGGAGGTCCGATTCAGGCACATCACATGTCGAGATGCTCAAAATTGAACAACGGAAGCTGAAGAGAAATTCAAATGGTCATAACCTTTCACTTGGATGTCCGATTCAGGCGCATCATTTATCGAGACATTGGTTATTGAACAATGGAAACTCCCAAGAAATTAAAATGGTCATAACTTTACACACGGAGGTCCGATTCTGGCACATCACATGCCGAGATGCTCGAAATTGAACAACGGAAGCTGACGAGATATTCAAATGGTCATAACTTTTAACTTGGATGCCCGATTCAGGCGCATCATTTATCGAGACGCTCGAAACAGAACAACGAAATCTCTCGAGAAATTCAAATGGTCATAACTTTTCACTGGGATGTCCGATTCAGGTGCATAATATATCGAGGCATTGGTTATTGAAGAAAGGCAGCTCTCAAGAAATTCATATGGTCATAACTTTTCACTTGGATGTCCGATTCAGGCGCATCATTTATCGAGGCATTGGTTATTGAACAATGGAAACTCCCAAGAAATTAAAATGGTCTTAACTTTTCACTCGGATTTCCGATTCAGGTGCATAATATATATCGAGACATTGGTTATTGAACAATGGAAACTCCCGAGAAATTAAAATGGTCATAACTTTTCACTAAGATTATTGATTCAGGTACCTAATGTATCGAGACATTGGTTATTGAACAATGGAAACTCCCGAGAAATTAAAATTAACATTACTTTTCACTCGGATGTCCGATTCAGGCACATCAGATATCGAGACGCTCGAAATTGAACAACGGAAGCTCTCGAGAAATTCAAATGGTCATAACTTTTCACACGCAGGTCCGATTCAGGCGCATGATATATCGAGACGCTCGAAATTGAACAACGGAAGCTCTCGAGAAATTAAAATGGTCATAACATTACACACGGAGGTCCGATTCAGGCACATCACATGTTGACATGCTCGTAATTGAACAACAGAAGCTGACGAGAAATTCAAATGGTCATAACTTTTCACTTGGATGTCCGATACAGACGCATCATTAATCGAGACGCTCGAAAGTGAACAACGAAATCTCTCAAGAAATTCAAATGGTCATAACTTTTCACTCGGATTTTCGATTCAGGTGCATAATATATCGAGACATTGGTTATTGAACAATGGAAACTCTCAAGAAATTCAAATGGTCATAACTTTTCACTTGGATGTCCGATTCAGGCGCATCATTTATCGAGGCATTGGTTATTGAACAATGGAAACTCCCAAGAAATTAAAATGGTCTTAACTTTTCACTCGGATTTCCGATTCAGGTGCATAATATATATCGAGACATTGGTTATTGAACAATGGAAACTCCCGAGAAATTAAAATGGTCATAACTTTTCACTAAGATTTTTGATTCAGGTACCTAATGTATCGAGACATTGGTTATTGAACAATGAAAACTCCCGAGAAATTAAAATTAACATTACTTTTCACTCGGATGTTCGATTCAGGCACATCAGATATCGAGACGCTCGAAATTGAACAACGGAAGCTCTCGAGAAATTCAAATGGTCATAACTTTACACACGGAGGTCCGATTTAGGCACATCCCATGTCGAGATGCTCGAAATTGAACAACGGAAGCTGACGAGAAATTCAAATGGTCATAACTTTTCACTTGGATGTCCGATTCAGGCGCATCATTTATCGAGACGCTCGAAATTGAACAACGAAATCTCTCAAGAAATTCAAATGGTCATAACTTATCACACGGAGGTCCGATTCAGGCACATCACATATGGAGACACTCAAAATTGAACAATGAAATCCCTCGAGAAATTCAAATGGTCATAACGTTTCACTTGGATTTCCGATTCAGGTGCATAATATATCGAAACATTGGTTATTGAACAATAGAAACTCCCGAGAAATTAAAATGGTCATAACTTTTCACTAAGATTTCTGATTCAGGTGCCTAATGTATCGAGACATTGGTTATTGAACAAAGGAGAGTCCCGAGAAATTACAATCGTCATTACTTTTCACTCGGATGTCCGATTCAGGCACATCATATATCGAGACGCTCGCAATTGCGCAACTGAAGCTCTCGAGAAATTCCAAGGGTCGTAGACTTTTCAACACGGAGGTCCGATTCAGGCACATCACATAAGGAGTCGCTCGAAATTGAAAAAACGGAAGCACTCGAGAAATTAAAATGGTCATAACATTACACACGGAGGTCCTATTCTGGCACATCACATGTCGAGATGCTCGAAATTGAACAACGGAAGCTGACGAGAAATTCAAATGGTCATAACTTTTAACTTGGATGTCCGATTCAGGCGCATCATTTATCGAGACGCTCGAAACTGAACAACGAAATCTCTCGATAAATTCAAATGGTCATAACTTTTCACTCGGATTTCCGATTCAGGTGCATAATATATCGAGGCATTGGTTATTGAAGAATGGAAACTCCCGAGAAATTAAAATGGTCATAACTTTTCACTAAGATTTCTGATTCAGGTGCCTAATGTATCGAGACACCTAATGTATCGAGACATTGGTTATTGAACAATGGACACTCCCGAGAAATTAAAATTGTCATTACTTTTTACTCGGATGTCCGATTCAGGCACATCAGATATCGAGACGCTCGAAATTGAACAACGGAAGCTCTCGAGAAATTCAAATGGTCATAACTTTTCACACGGAGGTCCGATTCAGGCACATCAAATACGGAGATGCTCGAAATTGAACAGCGGAAGAAATCGAGAAATTCAAATTGTCAGAACTTTTCACACGGAGGTCCGATTCAGGCGCATCATATATCGAGACGCTCGAAATTGAAAAACGGAAGCACTCGAGAAATTTATGTCAATTTACTCTTTATGTGTATTTCCGA
>NC_038256.2:15485692-15494961 GCF_000004515.6 Glycine max
GGCGCATCATTTATCGAGACATTGGATATTGATCAATGGAAACTCCCAAGAAATTAAAATGGTCTTAACTTTTCACTCCGATTTCCGATTCAGGAGCATAATATATATCTAGACATTGGTTATTGAACAATGGAAACTCCCGAGAAATTAAAATGGCCATAACTTTTCACTAAGATTTCTGATTCAGGTGCCTAATGTATCGAGACATTGGTTATTGAACAATGGAAACTCCCGAGAAATTAAAATTGTCATTACTTTTTACTCGGATGTCCGATTCAGGCACATCAGATATCGAGACGCTCGAAATTGAACAACGGAAGCACTCAAGAAATTCAAATGGTCATAACTTTTCGCACGGAGGTCCGATTCAGGCACATCACATAAGGAGTCGCTCGAAATTGAACAACGGAAGCACTCGAGAAATTAAAATGGTCATAACATTACACACGGAGGTCCGATTCTGGCACATCACATGTCGAGATGCTCGAAATTGAACAACGGAAGCTGACGAGAAATTCAAATGGTCATAACTTTTAACTTGGATGTCCGATTCAGGCGCATCATTTATGGAGACGCTCGAAACTGAACAACGAAATCTCTCGAGAAATTCAAATGGTCATAACTTTTCTCTCGGATTTCCGATTCAGGTGCATAATATATCGAGACATTGGTTATTGAAGAATGGAAACTCCCGAGAAATTAAAATGGTCATAACTTTTCACTAAGATTTCTGATTCAGGTGCCTAATGTATCGAGACACCTAATGTATCGAGACATTGGTTATTGAACAATGGAAACTCCCGAGAAATTAAAATTGTCATTACTTTTCACTCGGATGTCCGATTCAGGCACATCAGATATCGAGACGCTCGAAATTGAACAACGGAAGCTCTCGAGAAATTCAAATGGTCATAACTTTTCACACGGAGGTCCGATTCAGGCACATCACATACGGAGATGCTCGAAATTGAACAACGGAAGCACTCGAGAAATTAAAATGGTCATAACTTTACACACGGAGGTCCGATTCTGGCACATCACATGTCGAGATGCTAGAAATTGAACAATGAAATCACTCGAGAAATTCAAATGGTCATAACTTTTCTCTCGGATTTCCGTTTCAGGTGCATAATATATCGAGACATTGGTTATTGAACAATGGAAACTCCCGAGAAATTAAAATGGTCATGACTTTTCACTAAGATTTTTGATTCAGGTGCCTAATGTATCGAGACATTGGTTATTGAACAATGGAAACTCCCGAGAAATTAAAATTATCATATCTTTTCACACAGATGTCCGATTCAGGCACATCAGATATCGAGACGCTCGAAATTGAACAACGAAAGCTCTCGAGAAATTCGAATGGTCATAACTTTTCGCACGGAGGTCCGATTCAGACGCATCATATATTGAGACGCTCGAAATTGAACAACGGAAGATATCGAGAAATTCAAATGGTCATAATGTTTCACACGCAGGTCTGATTCAGGCGCATGATATATCGAGATGCTTGAAATTGAACAACGGAAGCTCTCGAGAAATTCAAATGGTCATAACTTTACACACGGAGGTCCGATTCAGGCACATCACATATGGAGACGCTCGAAATTGAACAACGGAAGATATCGAGTAATTCAAATGGTCATAACTTTTCACACGCAGGTCCGATTCAGGCGCATGATATATCGTGACGCTCGAAATTGAACAACGGAAGCTGAC
Organism: Glycine max; assembly: GCF_000004515.6. Classification (NCBI taxonomy): domain Eukaryota; kingdom Viridiplantae; phylum Streptophyta; class Magnoliopsida; order Fabales; family Fabaceae; genus Glycine; species Glycine max. The sequence goes on from NC_038256.2 coordinate 15,487,415, forward strand.
GAGAAATTCAAATGGTCATAACTTTTCACTTGGATGTCCGATACAGGCACATCATTAATCGAGACGCTCGAAAGTGAACAACGAAATCTCTCAGGAAATTCAAATGTCATAAGTTATCACACGGAGGTCCGATTCAGGCACATCACATATGGAGACACTCAAAATTGAACAATGAAATCCCTCGAGAAATTCAAATGGTCATAACGTTTCACTTGGATTTCCGATTCAGGTGCATAATATATCGAAACATTGGTTATTGAACAATCGAAACTCCCGAGAAATTAAAATGGTCATAACTTTTCACTAAGATTTCTGATTCAGGTGCCTAATGTATCGAGACATTGGTTATTGAACAATGGAAACTCCCGAGAAATTAAAATCGTCATTACTTTTCACTCGGATGTCCGATTCAGGCACATCAGATATCGAGACGCTCGAAATTGAGCAACGGAAGCTCTCGAGAAATTCAAAGGGTCGTAACTTTTCACACGGAGGTCCGATTCAGGCACATCACATACGGAGATGCTCGAAATTGAACAACGGAAGAAATCGAGAAATTCAAATGGTCATAACTTTTCACACGGAGGTGCGAATCAGGCGCATCATATATCGAGACGCTCGAAATTGAAAAACGGAAGCACTCGAGAAATTAAAATGGTCATAACATTACACACGGAGGTGCGATTCTGGCACATCACATGTCGAGATGCTCGAAATTGAACAACGGAAGCTGACGAGAAATTCAAATGGTCATAACTTTTAACTTGGATGTCCGATTCAGGCGCATCATTTATCGAGACGCTCGAAACTGAACAACGAAATCTCTCGAGAAATTCAGGGCATCCGAATATCACGTAAAATTTCCGATTCAGGTGCATAATATATCGAGGCATTGGTTATTGAAGAATGGAAACTCCCGAGAAATTAAAATGGTCATAACTTTTCACTAAGATTTCTGATTCAGGTGCCTAATGTATCGAGACACCTAATGTATCGAGACATTGGTTATTGAACAATTTAAACTCCCGAGAAATTAAAATTGTCATTACTTTTCACTCGGATGTCCGATTCAGGCACATCAGATATCGAGACGCTCGAAATTGAACAACGGAAGCTCTCGAGAAATTCAAACGGTCATAACTTTTCACACGGAGGTCCGATTCAGGCGCATCACATACGGAGATGCTCGAAATTGAACAACGGAAGCACTCGAGAAATAAAAATGGTCATAACTTTACACACGGAGGTCCGATTCTGGCACATCACATGTCGAGATGCTCAAAATTGAACAATGGAAGCTGACCAGAAATTCAAATGGTCATAACTTTTAACTTGGATGTCCGATTCAGGCGCATCATTTATCGAGACGCTCGAAACTGAACAACGAAATCACTCGAGAAATTCAAATGGTCATAACTTTTCACTCGGATTTCCGATTCAGGTGCATAATATATCGAGACATTGGTTATTGAACAATGGAAACTCCCAAGAAATTAAAATGGTCATGACTTTTCACTAAGATTTCTGATGCATGTGCCTAATGTATCAAGACATTGGTTATTGAACAACGGAAGCTCTCGAGAAGTAAAAATTGTCATAACTTTACACACGGAGGTCTGATTCAGGCACATCACATGTCGAGATGCTCGAAATTGAACAACGGAAGCTGACGAGAAATTCAAATGGTGATAACTTTTCACTTGGATGTCCGATTCAGGAGCATCATTTATCGAGGCATTGGTTATTGAACAATGGAAACTCCCAAGAAATTAAAATGGTCTTAACTTTTCACTCGGATTTCCGATTCAGGTGCATAATATATATCGAGACATTGGTTATTGAACAATGAAAACTCCCGAGAAATTAAAATGGTCATAACTTTTCACTTAGATTTCTGATTCAGGTGCATAATATATCGAGACATTAGGTATTGATTAATGGAAGCTACCGAGAAATTAATATTGTCATTACTTTTCACTCGGATGTCCGATTCAGGCACATCAGATATCGAGACGCTCGAAATTGAACAACGGAAGCTCTCGAGAAATTCAAATGGTCATAACTTTTCACACGGAGGTCCGATTCAGGCACATCACATACGGAGATGCTCGAAATTGAACAACGGAAGAAATCGAGAAATTCAAATGGTCATAACTTTTCACACGGAGGTCCGATTCAGGCGCATCATATATCGAGACGCTCGAAATTGAACAACGGAAGCTCTCGAGAAATTAAAATGGTCATAACTTTACACACGGAGGTCTCGATTCTGGCACATCACATGTCGAGATGCTCGAAATTGAACAACGGAAGCTGACGAGAAATTCAAAATGGTCATAAACTTTTCACTTGGATGTCCGATTCCGGCACATCATTTATCGAGACGCTCGAAACTGAACAACGAAATCTCTCTCGAAATTCAAATGGTCATAACTTTTCACTCGGATTTCCGATTCAGGTGCATAATATATCGAGACATTGGTTATTGAACAATGGAAACTCCCGAGAAATTAAAATGGTCATGACTTTTCACTAAGATTTCTGATTCAGGCGCCTAATGTATCGAGACATTGGTTATTGAACAATGGAAACTCCCGAGAAATTAAAATTGTCATTACGTTTCACTCGGATGTCTGATTCAGGCACATCAGATATCGAGACGCTCGAAATTGAACAACGGAAGCTCTCGAGAAATTCAAATGGTCATAACTTTTCACACGGAGGTCCGATTCAGGCACATCACATACGGAGATGCTCGAAATTGAACAACGGAAGCACTCGAGAAATTAAAATGGTCATAACTTTACACACGGAGGTCCGATTCTGGCACATCACATGTCGAGATGCTAGAAATTGAACAATGAAATCACTCGAGAAATTCAAATGGTCATAACTTTTCTCTCGGATTTCCGTTTCAGGTGCATAATATATCGAGACATTGGTTATTGAACAATGGAAACTCCCGAGAAATTAAAATGGTCATGACTTTTCACTAAGATTTTTGATTCAGGTGCCTAATGTATCGAGACATTGGTTATTGAACAATGGAAACTCCCGAGAAATTAAAATTATCATATCTTTTCACACAGATGTCCGATTCAGGCACATCAGATATCGAGACGCTCGAAAATGAACAACGGAAGCTCTCGAGAAATTCAAATGGTCATAACTTTTCACACGGAGGTCCGATTCAGGCACATCACATATGGAGACGCTCGAAATTGAACAACGGAAGATATCGACAAATTCAAATGGTCATAACTTTTCACACGGAGGTCCGATTCAGGCGCATCATATATCGAGACCCTCGAAATTGAACGGAAGCTCTCGAGAAATTATAATGGTCATAACTTTACACATGGAGGTCCGATTCAGGCACATCACATGTCGAGATGCTCGAAATTGAACAACGGAAGCTGATGAGATTTTCAAATGGTCATAACTTTTCACTTGGATGTCCGATTCAGGTGCATCATTTATCGAGACGCTCGAAACTGAACAACGAAATCTCTCGAGAAATTCAAATGGCCATAACTTTTCACTCGGATTTCCGATTCAGGTGCATAATATATCGAGACATTGGTTATTGAACAATGGAAACTCCCGAGAAATTAAAATGGTCATAACTTTTCACTAGGATTTCTGATTCAGGTGCCTAATGTATCGAGACATTGGTTATTGAACAATGGAAACTCCCGAGAAATTAAAATCGTCATTACTTGTCACTCGGATGTCCGATTCAGGCACATCAGATATCGAGACGCTCGAAATTGAACAATGGAAGTTCTCGAGAAATTCAAATAGTCATAAGTTATCACAAGGAGGTCCGATTCAGGAACATCGCATATCGGGACGCCCGAAATTGAACAACGGAAGATATCGAGAAATTGAAATGGTCAAAACTTTTCACACGGAGGTCCGATTCTGGCGCATCATATATCGAGACCCTCGAAATTGAACAACGGAAGCTCTCGAGAAATTATAATGGTCATAACTTTACACATGGAGCTCCGATTCAGGCACATCACATGTCGAGATGCTCGAAATTGAACAACGGAAGCTAACGAGATTTTCAAATGGTCATAACTTTTCACTTGGATGTCCGATTCAGGTGCATAATATATCGACACGCTCGAAATTGAACACCGGAAGCTTTCGAGAAATTCAATTGGTCATGACTTTTCACTCGAATGTTCGATTCAGACACTTAATATATCGAGACGCTCAAAATTGAAAAACGGAAGCTCTCGAGAAATTCAAATGGTCATAACTTTTCACACGGAGGTCCGATTCAGGCACTTAATATATAGAGATGCTCGAAACTGAACAACGGAAATTCTCGAGAAATTGAAATGGTCATAACTTTTCACTCGGATGTGCAATTCAGGTGCATCACATATCGACACACTCAAAATTAAACAACAGGAGCTCTCGAGAAATTCAAATGGTCAAAACGTTTCACACGGAGGTCCAATTCAGGCGCATCACATATCGAGACGCTCGAAATTGAACAACGAAAGCTCTCGAGAAATTCAAATGGTCATAACTTTTCACACGGAGGTCCGATTCAGACGCTTACTATATAGAGATGCTCGAAATTGAACAACGAAAATTCTCGAAAAATTGAAATGGTCATAAGTTTTCACTCGGATGTCCGATTCAGGTGCATCACATATCGAGACGCTCGAAATTGAACAACAGGAGCTCTCCAGAAATTCAAATAGTCAGAACTTTTCACACGGAGATAAAATTCAGGCGCATCACATATCGAGACGCTCGAAATTGAACAACGGAAGCTATGAAAAAATTCAAATGCTAATAACTTTTCACTCGGATGTTCAATTCAGGCGCATCACATATCGAGACGCTCAAAATTGAACAACGTAAGCTCTCCAAAAATTCAAATGGTCATTACTTTTCAGTCGGATGTCCGATTCAGGCGTTTAATATATCGCGATGCTCGAAATTGAACAACGGAAGCTCTCGAGAAATTCAAATGGTCATAACTTTGAACTTGGATGTCCGATTTAGGAGCATCACATATCGAGACGCTCGAAATTGAACAACGGAAACGCTGAAAAAATTCAAATGCTAATAACTTTTCGCTCGGATGTCTGATTCAGGCGCATCACATATTGAGACGCTCAAAATTGAACAACGGAAGCTCTCCATAAATTCAAATGGTCATAACTTTTCAGTGGGATGTCCGATTCAGGCGCTTAATATATTGAGATGCTCGAAATTGAACAACGGAAGCTCTCGAGAAATTAAAGGGGTCATAACTTTGCACTCGGATGTCCGATTCAGGAGCATCACATATCGAGACGCTCGAAATTGAACAGTGGAAGCTCTTGAGATATTCAAATGGTCATAACTTTTCACACAGAGGTCCGATTCAGGCGCACAATATATCGAGATGCTTGAAATTAAACAACGGAAGCTCTCGAGAAATTCAAATGGTCATAACTTTTCACTCGGATGTCCGATTTAGGCGCATCACATATCGAGACACTCAAAATTGAACAACGGAAGCTATGAAGAAATTCAAATGGTCATAACTTTTAACTCGGATGTCTGATTCAGGAGCATCACATTTCGAGATGCTCAAAATTGAACAACGGAAGCTATGAAGAAATTCAAATGGTCATAACTTTTCACTCGAATGTCCGATTCAGGTGCATCACATATCGCAACGCTCAAAATTGAACAACGGCAGCAATTGATAAATTCAAAGGGTCATAACTTTTCTGTCGGATGTCCGATTCAGGTGCATCACATATCAAGACGCTCGAAATTGAACAACGGAAGCTCTCGAGAAATTCAAATGGTCATAAATTTTCACACGGAGGATAGATTCACGTGCATAATATATAGAGAAGCTCGAAATATAACAACTAAAGCTCTCGCGAAATTCAAATGGTCATAACATTTAACTCGGATGTCTGATTCAGGCGCATAATATATCGAAACGCTCGAAATTTTATAACAGAAGCTCTCGAGGAATTCAAATGGTCATAACTTTTCACACTGAGGTCCGATTCAGGCACTTACTGTATAGAGATGCTCGAAATTGAACAACGGAAATTCTCGAAAAATTCAAATGGTCATAACTTTTCACACGGAGGTCCAGTTTAGGCGCATCACATACCGAGACGCTCGAAACAGAACAACGATGTGCTGAAAAAATTCAAATGCTAATAACTTTTCACTCGGATGTCCAATTCAGGCTCATCACATATTGAGACGCTCGAAATTGAACAACGGAAGCTCTCCATATATTCAAATGGTCATAACTTTTCAGTCTGATGTCTGATTCAGGCGCTTAATATATCGAGGTTCTCGAAATTGAACAACGAAAGCTCTCGAAAAATTCAAATGGTGATAACTTTGCTCACGGGGGTTAGATTCAGGCGTATAATATATAGAGACGCTTGAAATTGAACAACTACAGCTCTCGTGAAATTCAAATGGTCATAACTTTTCACACGGAGGTTAGATTCACGCGCATAATATATAGAGAAGCTCGAAATATAACAAATAAAGCTCTCGCGAAATTCAAATGGTCATAACATTTAACTCGGATGTCTGATTCAGGCGCATAATATATCGAGACGCTCGAAATTTAACAACGGAAGCTCTTGAGAAATTGAAATGGTCATAACTTTTCACTCGGATATCCGATTCTGACACTTAATATATCGAGACGATCAAAATTGAAAAACGGAAGCTCTCGAGAAATTCAAATGGTCATAACTTTTCACATGGAAGTCCGATTCAGGCGCATAATATATCGAGATGCTAGAAATTGAACAACGGAAGCTCTCGAAAAATTCAAATTGTCATAACTTTTCGATCGGATGTCCGATTCAGACACATAATATATCGAGACCATCGTAATTGAACAACAGAAGCTCTTGAGAAATTCAAATGGTCATAGCTTTTTACATGGAGGTCCAATTCAGGTGCGTTATATATCGAGACGCTTAAAATTTAACAACAGAAGCTCTCAAGAAATTGAAATGGTCATAAATTTTCACTCGGATGTCTGATTCAGGTGCATCACATATCGAGACGCTCAAAATTGAACAAAGAAAGCTCTCGAGAAATTCAAATGGTCATAACTTTTCACACGAAGGTCCGAATCAGGCACTTAATATATCGGGACGCTCGAAATTGAACAACGGAAGCTTTGAAAAAATTCAAATGCTAAGAACTTTTCACTCGGATGTCCGATTCAGGCGCATCACATATCGAGACGCTCGAAATTGAACAACGGAAGCTCTCTAGAAATTCAAAAGGTCCAAACTTTTTCAACAGGAGGTCCTATTCAGGCGCATGATATATCGAGACGTTCGTAATTGAACAACGGAAGCCCTCGAGAAATTCAAATGGTCATAACTTTTCACACGGATGTCTGATTCAGGCGCATCACATATTGAGACACTTGGAATTGAACAACGGAAGCTATGAAGAATTTCAAATGGTCATAACTTTTCACTCGAATGTCCCGATTCAGGTGCATCACATAATGCGACGCTCGAAATTGA